>NW_022196900.1:84480271-84510261 GCF_008632895.1 Mastomys coucha
GCTGAGAATAAAGTCACTCACTCAAGTCAAATAGATTTGACCATAGCAGGAAGTCTGTATCCAAAAATGGTGCCTACAGTCCATTTCTTGGTGCAGCAGAACTGTCAACTCTCAGCTTAGCTACGATGGAGGTAAAATCCTTTGGTGATGTGAGGTTCATTAAAGTACAGCCTCATTGAGCCCTCCTTTAACCCTACAGTGTCCATGCATGCTCCAATCCCATCTCTGTGATAACTCTCCTGCAGCCCAGGTGAGCACTTCATCAAGACACCCACACAGCAAGTTGTGGGCACTTCAAGAGTCTCTTTGCTGAGTTCCACACATGTTTGACATGCTACATGAATGCTCTCAGCTGTGCATTGTTCTCCGTAGCCCAGACGGCCAATCTGACATTGTAGTCTTTGCACTTACTGAGCCTCCATAGACTGGCATATAAGTTTTGTGTGACTGGGTCTTTACTATCTTTAGTATCCTCAGTAACCAGGCCAGGCAAACGGTTGCTGCTCATTACATTGTGGGATGAATGACTTGACTGTTTTACATGCATCCCAGCAACATAAATCATGTACCATTTAGTGCATGGAGTTATAGCATCCATAGTGCAAGGCTTTCCACCTGCAAGTTGCTCATATAAAGCAGCCATAACAACACAGTGGGCTCCTGCAGGCTGGAACTGTGTGTGGAGGCTTGAAATAAAGTTCCTTCCACAGGACAGGGCCTGTCTTTGTCAACTGGCAATGTGCTCTGCAGTGTCTGGTGCCTGGTCTGTCTAGACCGTCTCCCCAGGCCCCTTCTCGGGTAGGAGGCTAAACTTTGCCCTAGAATCCTATTTCCTAGCCACTGGCCACCCTTCTACTTCTTAGTCATGGAGTTCTTCCCAGCCCCCAGGTTGTTGCTGTTCCTCAACATGCATGTCCCACCCTCTTACCCCTGCCTGGTGTGTCCCTCCCTCCAGAGACACTCAGGGACTCCTGGTTGGAATTAGAATTTCCTCTTATTCTCTGGTATTTTCCCATTTCTCTTTGGAGACACAGTCATGGTTCTTATGTGGGATTTTATGTATAGCTGGGCACAGTACCTATAGAAATATAATTAATATAGCTCTCTCATAGTTGGTTCTAGGATCCCGTGATGGTTTGATAGCTAATTTTCAAATTGATAAGACCTAGAATCAACAAGAGTATGGCCATGAGGACTTATCTAGATCAGGTTGATTGATGAGGGAGGACCCACCATAAATATGGGTGTTGCCATCCCATGGTTTTCTGGCTTGGACTGAGTAAAAAGAACAAAGTGAGTTAAACACAATCATCCATTGCTTCTCACTTCTAGACTGGACAAAATGTTACGAGCCTCCTCAAGTCCCAAATTTCCTGAGTCCCCACCAGGATATGCCGAACCTTCAAACTGTGGGCCACAATAACCCTTCCTTCATTAATTATTTCTTGTCAAGATTTTTTCAAAGCAATAAGAAGATTAAATAAATACAGACCCCTAGAGACACTGGAGTCTCTGGAGGCTGGAGTCTCATCTATGACAGCACATCCTTTGCATACAATGTAAGCATAGTTTCCCCATGTTTTAATTATTCTCTAGATTATGTATATCAAATAGAATGTAAATGTTATGTCAATAATTGCTATGCTGGGTTGTTTAGGGACTGACATGGTGGTTTAGGATGGAGAGGAGAAAAAAAATGGGAGGTAGCTCTCTCTTACCTCCTGGCACTTCATTTCTCTTTGCCTGGTCCTGCCCACCCCGCCCCCTGCTCCCCATCCTTCGAACTAAAGTATTTGGCCCTTTCTTATCCCACCATACCCAGGATCTTTGCTATAACCATTGAACAAAAATATCATCCCATCCACACTTAACAAGTATCTACTGGGCACAAAGGTTTTACCTGAGCCCAGAGTAAATCAGAGTGGAGCAAGGAATAAAAAGAACAGTCCCTGATTCAATCCCCACCAGGACAAGGCAAAGGGGAAGGGAGAAGAGAAGGAAATTAAATGAGTTCCTATGCAGGGAAACATGTTTGTAAAGGCCAAGGAGTGAAGAGAATGACTGAGGATGTCATCATTAGGCCGGTGACTATTGAGTCATAGCCTAGAAGAAAAAGAGTTGGGTATCTCCACCCATCTCCCATTGCTCCAGGGGCACCTGTTGCCTGGTTGTATGTCCTTGTGTGTTTCCAACTTCAGAATGCTCCAGCAGGTTTGATGCAGAAAATTTAAGAGAGAGGCACCAGACTTCATCCAGCAACTTCTAGTGACATGAATGATCCCAAGGTGCACAGCATGGCACCCGTGCACTCTGGAACAGCAGTGACAACATTGTTTAGGGACATACATTGCGACAATGTAGACAGTGGAGCTGGGTACTGGTTGCAATCACTAAAGTGAATTCTGACCCCACGATGCCCCCCTAGGGTCTATGGCTGGCAGGGCAGCGATACCTTGAACCCCCACCCTAAGGAAAAAACTGTTTTTCCAGGTGGCACCACTAAGCTCCTGGGCACATGGGAGAGGGCTCCCCTGCAGTCTCTGGCTCAGTTTTCCCATCTGTGTTTCACCCTCCATGTTTTATTCTTTGGTAGACAGTGGCATGCCTGGGAGCCACGAAGGAAGAACGCCCGTGTGGTGTCTCTGCTTTCTCTGTTTTATTACTTTATCTCAAAGAGCTCAGCACTATTTTATGATGGATGCCCTGGCTGAGTGACAGAGGCACCTCCAGCTTGTCCTTTCCCTGGATTTCTGCAGCCACATATCAAAGACAGTGCTGATCTTGGACTTACATAAACTCTACAAAGCAGAGGTGACCAGTGACAGATCCCAGCTCTGACAACCCAGCTAAGCTTTGTGATGACAGGATACTGTAGCTGTCCTGAGATAAATAACGTCTCTCAGAAAGCTAGAAAGCCATCAAGACCTTTGGTAGGAGGGGGAAGGAATCCATAAAGAGATCTCCCAGACTATGGCAGGCTTGACAGTCTACTACCCAATATGTTCCTCTCTTCAGGGCCAGCTACTGAATATGGCTACTCCCTGTCCTGTGCAGTTGCTGAAGCTTTCCAGTCATAGTAATTTATTTTATTTTTCCTTTCAGCAACCCAAGGCATATTGCATTCATCCCACTTTGTAGATGAGAAAGCTGAAGTTAAGAATGGCCAATAAATGCAGGGCTACAGAGGAGTCTGTTCTCAGGGTTTTTCCCCTGTGCTGATTCACAGCCCCTTAGTCACAGGGTGACTAGTCTTGTGGTGGATAAGATAAAGGTCCAAGACCTAAATAGATACTAATGTGCCCCAAGGAATTTGGGGAGGAATGTGGATGAAAGAAAATCACTTACAGGTAGATAGCCATCCTGTCCTGAAACCCCATAGATCCGCCATGTTGAAATTGACTTAAACTTAGCCTAAAATGAATGCAAGGGAGACCAGCTGTCTGTCTCTATCTCCTCTTCCGACACTGTAAGCTGAGTGAAGGCCTTGACATGGCATGGTGAATTATCTGTAGAACCCCAAAGGAGTGGGCTCCTTCTATTTTGGAGTATGTAGAATCATAAAGATTTTCTTTAATTAGATAGTGCCGGATAGATTTAATTAAAGCTTCAAACCTGCAATTTTCTTTGTTTGATTGATCAGTTGGTGCTGATTGCCTGGAGCAATTATGCAGGAGGAGGGGGCTTTTAAATTCTGATGGCGAGAAGAGGCAGATGGAATCGCCTCTTGGGTACTCAGTTGTCAGAGTGGTCCTGGAAAGGTTTGAATTGCACAACTGTCTGCTTGCTGGACGAATATAAAATAGAGTGCCTGAATTACACTTCTGTTTAAATTGTCTTGGCTTATGTGCCTCAGTAGAAACTTCTCAAATATAATCATGCCCCTCAGGCCCCCAGGCAGTTTCTTGGTTTGTTTGTTTGTTTGTTTGTTTTGTTTGTTTTGTTTTGTTGTCTTTCTTTCATGAAATAATTGAAGCACACTGTTGAGCAGGTTATACAGTGATCTTTTAATTTGTCTAAATCCTGGTAGAGGTTAAAGAGAGACAGATAGCTTACCACAACCTCTGTGAGCCTGATGGATACTAAAGTATACCTTTGAATACAGAAGTCCTGTTGAACTCCCCTCCCTTATCCGCAAAAAAGGAGTGTGTTGAGGATGTGTTGAGCTAATGTGTACAGGTGAAGCATCCTTGTCTCGTGTGTCCTGGGATCTCAATGAATACCCTGCTCTTGGATGCCTTACTCAGACACTGCCACCATCAATTCTTTATGAGCTTATGAGGCCACTGCCACCTTGGCCATTATTACACATGTAGCCGCTGACACCTCTGATATATTCTAGGCCTCACAAATACCAGCCTAACAAATGAATGCATGGCAGGCACATCTAGGGCCCCAAAGCAAGTGACACCAGTCCAGAATGGAAGGGACAGCTCTGAAGAATTGCCACACTCATGAAGCTTGAGGTTGTAGACTGTAATGGCCTGTAGCCATCTGAAAGTGTTGCTCTAGACCTAGTCAGGCTGTCTCAGGGCTAAAGCTTCCTTCTTAGCTCCACACTGGTGCCGGAGGCCAAAGACAACCATCATGATGTTATAGCCCAGAAAAACGTTTAAGTTTAAAAACACAAAGCAGGGGCCAACAAGGTGCCCCAGTGCGTAAGGGAGCTTGCTGTCAAGTCAGGCGATGACCTGAGTTCAATCCCTAGGGCCCACATGGTGGAAGAAAAGAACTAACTTCCACAAACTGTCCTCTGACTTCCACATGCTCATGTGTCAAGCTCACAACACCCCAACCCTAAATAAGTAAATGAAATTTAAAAACCACACAACAGGTCTCAAAGATCTGTGCATGACCCAACAATGGACCCAGTCAACAGGCACAGAGGAGGCAGAGGCACTTGGTATTTATACATGCCTGGGGAGGACTTGTCTTTAAGTTTTTTCTTTATTTAAAAAGGCTTTTGTGGCATAGTCACATTATTTTTATAATAAAGATCCATTTTCAGTCAACTCAAAGTTAAATGTGAAAAAAAAAAAAAGAAAGAAAGAAAATGCTTAAGTGTATTTTCTCTGCCCACACCCATAGAGGGTAATGATAAACTCAGATGATCCCAAAGGAGAATGGCCAAAAAAGAAGGTCAGTGTGTGTGGGATGATCAGGGCATAATTGGAGAAAAGGGATGCTTAGAGGGTGTGAGGCCTGTTGTCACAGCTGGGAAAGGATCTAGGAGCTGTATCCAATGGTGGCACTCGGGCTGGTATGTGGGCATTCTAAGAGAGCAAACTTTAGTCCACTTCTGACCTTGATGTCTATGTGGAACAGGGTTCCCTGGTTCTGGTGTTGCTGGTATGAACAGTTGACGGTCCCAGGACTTCCCTCTGTGAGCAGGGTTGGGCTTTCTGCCCATGGGTGCTACGGGTCAGAACTCAGGACTTCCTGCTTGTGATGTAAGCACTATACCAACTGAGCCGTCTCCCCGCCCCAATTTGATATTTTAAATGTGCTTTATTCTGAACATTAAACAACATGGAAGCAGTTGTTTTAAAAGGATTTGCATTTCCATGGCTCATAGCTGTCTTCTTTAGGGTTTCCATTGCTGTGAAGAGACTCCACGACCAAGTACTCTTATAAAAGACAACAAGTAATTGGGGCTGGCTTATTGTGGTGGTTTGAATAATCTTGGATCATGGGAAATGAGATTGTAAGGAAGTGTGACCTTGTTGCAGGAAGTGTGTCATAGTGTAGGTCAACTTTGAGGTTCTATGCTTAGGTTCCACCGTGTGCAGAGGAGACCCTTCTCTTAGCTGCCTGGGTCCACTTTTCAGTGAATCTTAGAGGGCACAGTGGGCCCACCAATACCATTGATTCTCCCCTGCCTCCCAACAGAGTGGCTTCATTCTCATTGAATATGAGATGGTTTTGATCCTCATTTGTTGAGTCTGCCACTGTCTCCTTCAGACTCTGAGAGCCTTTTACTCAGCCTGACTGTCACAAGGCCCCATCCTTGTTAGATAGTAGTCAGGTCACAGTACCCTGGGCCTGGGATCCACATGCCAAGAACCCCCAGAGGTCTGCTGTACCCAGTTCCTACCCTGAGTGCTGCTATCCTAGACCAAGGCCAAAAGCTCTCTGAGCTCCAACTGGAAACTCTGAATTGAACCCTTTGTTTCTTACCCTGGTCCTACAAAGTGGGCACCATCACCCCTATTTCACAGATGAGGTTTGGAGAGGCTGCAAGGCCCAGGCTCAACCCAGAATCAGGCTCTCTACACTGTGCACCAGCCCCAGGAGGCCTGGGTGGTGGTCTTGATCCCTGGGTAGACCTAGGCTCCAGAGGACCAAGGTCACTCTTGTGACATTTTTAAAAATTTTATTCTTACATTTAATTATGTGTATGGGCAGACATGTGTGAGCACAGGCCCCCATACCTTAGAGGTTTGGACCTGAGTCCCATCTGACTGGACGTGCTGTTTTTCATTGTGGCTCCTGGGAAGACGCAGCAGTTGTCTAGCCTCACTTTGAGGGCAGGAAGAAGGACAGGGCTAGGGGGTGACAAAGACAGAACCAGGCATAGGAAGGAAGAGGGAAGCTTGTTTCAGAGGTACTTGGAAAAGAGAGTATCCTCATCATAGGTTGAGGGAACCCCATCTTGTAGGTAAGGGTGTGTGGGGTGGGGGTACCCTGCCTTGCTAGCCTGCCTTGCTAGCTGGTCTGCTTCTCTCCAATCTTAGTCTTGGGTTTCAGAGTATAGAGCCTTAAAGACCAGAAGCAAAGGTAGACCAGGGCTTTTGAACTTGCCAGGCCCAACAGACACTGGAGGCTGCCCTTGACTGTCTTCTTGTCCTAGTCTCCAGTTTGGTTCTCTTGCTCACTAACTGACCTGCCCAGGTGTTTTCTCTCTGTCTTCTTTTTCTGTGTCCCCTAGTCTTATGTGATAATGACTTAGATGTGTCCCTGAAGCGTGACCACAGTGGGACCTCCTGGTTGAGTATTTTAAAATATACACACTCCAGTGACTGTCAGAATGTCCATACCCCTTACCAACATCCGATAGCTCTGATGGTACCAATAGCTTACTTGCTAATCAACAGCTGAAGGCTTTGGTGTTTCTTTTTAGGCTGCTTCAGAGTATAAGGGCAGACTCTCAGGGGTCCTGCTTGGTGTTTTACTGATTTCCTGCTGAACTGTTGCCAGTGTCGTGTTCCATTGAAGTCAAGGGCCATAAGAGTACTACATGTTATTATTGAATTCAGGCTCTCTGAGGGCTTGACTTGACCCTCAGGGGCACCCGTTGTCCACATTGTGGTGTGGTCCTGTTTTAGCTTCCATTCTATGATGCAATACACTGATCCAGTATACGGATCAGGGATGCTTGAAGCGAGTCCTCTCACCCAGCTACACTAACAGGGAAAGCTCCAGTATCAGGCTACAGGACTCAACGGGGAACCTGGAAGTGACTAAGGCATGACTCTGTATCAGTGGAGATACATTGTGGTTAGGGCCAGCTCTGATGCTCAGTGATACTGTTTGGTCCCTTGGGTAACCAGAGCAACAACTACTACATGCCATTTGTTGTCCCAGAATTAAGAGTGGTACTCAGGGCTCAACTGCATGAGTTCAATCCCAGGCCTTCTATTCACAGTTCACTTCATCTCCCACAGCCTCAGTTGTGAAATGGAAATTTAGTCCATGGAATATGAATTTTATTTTCCATACTGGCTCAGCAGTGAGTGATGACAGCCCTTAGTTCCAGAAGAAGCTACAAGCCTGAATGTCCGAATGACCGAAGGATAGACAGTGGCCAGGGCTACTGGCATCATAGGGGTAGAGAGATGAGACCCATCTTGGCACATTGCTCAGTAGCGTGTCTCCACCATGACACGGCCAAATTCTGATTCCATGGACGGTCTTTGATCTGGGAGCTGACCTCTGCGTCCTTGATCTTCTGGCAGCACCTCTCCCTCTACTGTAGAAACTAAGATGTGTCCAGACAGTGGCCAATATCTTCCAGGGGTGGGTAGGAATGTCTGTGAGAATTAAGAGGTGAGACACATACCCTTACCCTCACCCAGCCTGGATCTCTTCCATGCCACAGGCTGTGCATGATCCTTTATGATTAGCTGTCTTCAAAGAAGGCCCAGCATACAGGGGTCTCTCAGTTTTATGACAGAAGCAGGGGCATGGGAGGGCTGGGACCCCAAAGGCAAGGCCAGGCTGAGAGGGGAGCAGACAGGGTTTGTCTCCCAGCCATTGAAAGCCTTTTTATCTTTTCCATTAAAAAGATTCACGGCCCTTCTGTTACTCCATTTCCGCAAAGAATCAATTGAAAAGATCAAAAATACGGCATCTGGAGAGGTTAAAATTAGATTCTTACAAAATACAAAGTGGGAAAGAGAAGGAAGAAAATAGAAACAGGGGGCCCCACGACCTGCACAAATCTCCCATTTGCTGCCAGGGAGCTGAGCTGTGAGGCTCAGAATAGGAGTTCCCGGATGGCCGGTGGGGAGTAAAGCACAGCCGGCCTCCTCCAGGATGTGGTCCCCGCTTCCTCAGCTTCTGGCTTCCTCCTTCCTTTCGTTGGATACCCATTTGCATTATATAAACATTCTAGCTTTGAGAAACTTGGAAAATGCACACCAACCTAAGGATTTTTTTTTTTTAAACTTAGACCTCACTCCTGGTGTAGAATGACCGTGATCAAATAGTCCAGCCCCTAATTGTGGGCCCAGGGAGAATTATCTAGAACTCCTCCAGGACACTCAGACCTGGTTTTATTCTATTGGCTCACACAAACTACCCTTGCCCTTTGGAGCTTCCTTCTAGACGCCCCCTCAAGAATGATTGGACTCTCTTGGCTCCTCCTCTGTCCCCGCCTCTCCTGCACCACTCTTTCCAACTGGGCACTATCTAATCTCTTTCCAAGAAGCCCACTGCTTTCCAGGTCTTCTGTCTTTTCTCCTCTAGATATCACCTTTGTTGAAAAACCAGGGTATGCAATTAAAGCCACAGTTGTGGCATGGACATCCCAAAGAGGGCCTGTGATGATGGTCCGATGGTCAAGTCTGGTCAGGAGACATAAGTGGGCACTGGTGGGAACATAGATAAGACAGAGCCAGGAGACAATGGAAAGAAATGATCCTGGAGGATTTAGAGGTGTTGAGGAGCAGAGGAAAATCAGCAGGATTCTGGGTGTGCTGTGGTTAATATAGAATGGGATCTTATTGGCGGGCTTCATTCATTCATGCATTCATTCTCCAAAGAGCACACCATCAGGGGCAAGGCTCAGAGGCAGATCCTAAAACATGCTGATTGTGGTCACTCCATACCAAGAACAAGGCCTTTGGGAAACAGGAAACAAAACACAACAAACTCCTGGCTCTTCACAGCTGGTGCCTTCTAGAAGAGGCAAATGAGGAAAAGTAAAAGATACACGGTTATAGTTTTGATAAGCTCTCATCATGTATGTGTGTATGTGTGTGTATGTGTATATGTGTGTGTAGTTTATGTGTATTCACATGTTTGAGTGTGTGTGTGTAGTTTGTGTGCATTCACATGTTTGAGTGTGTGTGTGTATGTAGTTTATGTGCATTCACATGTTTGAGTGTGTGTGTGTAGTTTATGCATATTTACATGTTTGAGTGTGTGTGTGTGTGTGTAGTTTTTGTACATTCACATATTTGAGTACCCACATATTTCTGTGCACAGGGAAGCCAGAGGTCAACATTGACTATCTTCTTCTGTTACTCTCCACCTTAATTCTTGAGACATCATGTCTGAACCTGGAACTTGTGAGTTTGAGTAGACTGAGTAGTCAGTAGTCTCCAGGGATCCTCTTGTCTGTGTCCACCCAGTGCTGAGGTTACAGGCACTCACTAGCCCTCCCTGCTTGGCTTCAATGTAGGTGCTAGGTCTGAACTTGGGTCTCCATGCTTGCACCAGAAGCACTCTGTCCACTGGACCATCTTCCAAGACTCTTGATAAGCTTTGTAAAGGAAGTAAATAGGAACCTCGGGCAGAGTCACAGAATGAGATGTGCGCGCAAGTATTCATGGAGGGGCTATGAGGGTTGGGGCCAATGAGGAAAGAGGATGAGGCAGAGGCAAAAGTCCACTGGCCGAAGAGGCAGGGCCTTTTATCAGGCACTGAAGAAAGTCCATCATTCCCCAACTCACTGACCCCAGCCAATCACTGCCTAGAACAAGAAGCCCCTTGTGCCCTGAGAACATTGGTAACTGTCCATCATTTTCCCCCAGGTAAATGATTTTCAAGCCACAATATCACTGAGTACTTGAGCCCAGGAGGGACAAGTCAGGCACACAGCTGAGGTCACCCTTCATTCCCTTGTGTCCTATGTCTTTATGCTTCTGTCCCATTGAACATTCAATCAGATTGGTCTCCAAGCCAACAAGGACCTTGGCCTAGGAAGATGGAGCCATCCTGGATTCTACCTTGGCCTAGGAAGATGGAGCCATCCTGGATTCTACCTTGGCCTAGGAAGATGGAGCCATCCTGGATTCTATTGCTTAGGCTGTTCGCCGACCAGCAAGAGCAGTAGAGGGTCTTGTGATTTGGGGTACCACTTTCATCTGGAAAGCCAGTTGGGAAAACAGAGCATCTTGGGTTTCTAGTTTGTAAAGATGCTTCATGCCTCGGAGGGGTGGAATGAGAAGGCAATCCAGGGCTGGGGTGCAGAGGGGAGAAGGCAGTGTTCTTGCATTGGGAGTAGAATGATTTTAATCGGGGGACTAAAGTGAATGGTCAGGTATATGCTGAGAGCTGGGGCAGGCAGCCTGGTGAACCCCTCAGTGGACAGATCTGTGCTTCTATGGGCCCCTTCATACACTACCATTTGACACCACAGTCAGCCTTAAACACCGATGGCTTCCCTAACTTAGTAGTGGGCACTCATGTCTCTTCATTAGTATGATAGATGTATAAAGGATTTATTTTTGAGACAGGATCTCATATAACCCACACTGGTCTTGAACTAGCTATGTAGCTGAAAGTGACTTCAAGTTTCAGGGTCCCCTGCTTTTTACATATAGGGTGCTAGCATTACAGACGCACACCACTGGTTCTGTGAGTGGGGTCTCGGGCTTCCTGCATGCTCAACAAGCACTCTACCAACTGAGCTACATCCCATTCCAATGGTTTCCTTTCCCTTTTCCTTACATGTTTTCATCCATTTTGGAGGAAGGTATGCTGGGAATCAAACCCAGGGCCTTGCATGTACAGGGCAGTAGTGTTGAATTCCATCACTAGCCCATGAAAATTCAATATTTTGTCATCAGTCATAGTGACCGCCACTAGCACCATCATCACCATCACCACCATCATCACCATCACCACTATCATCACTACTGCGTCCATTCCTTGCCCTGTGCCCCGACCTTCTGCTAAGGACCTTCTCATATGGATAAGTGAGTCAGTACGCAGGCTTTTTTTTGAGATAGGCATGGTTGTGGTTCCTATCATACAGAAGAGCAAACAAAGCCCAGAGAGGTCAAGTGAGCCACTTAAGAGTTCCACAGTGTGAATGGCAGAGGCAGGGTTCTGTCTGATTGCAGAGTGTGAGCACTTAGCTGCAGCTTGCTCCTAGACAGTACACGAGAGGACTGAGTGGCTAATGTCTGTCTTGGAGTTATTCTCAGCTACACCTGTGTCCTTGTCTGCCCCTGACCAGGTGACAATGATTGGCTTTCTTGTCACATACACCCCATGCCACCCTGGTTATCTCTCTGCTTTTAGGCTTAGAAAAGTCAGGCCTGCCGGGCATTATGGATTGGAGGCAGGAACTGGAACCACTCTGGCCAATGTCATTTCGAGCCTAAAGCGTGGCTCACCTTCCTGCCCCACCTCCACCCAGAGCTTGCCTGCCAGAGCTCAGATGTGTGGTGCTATAAAAAGCCAGATAATAATATGCAAATCACCCTGATTATTTATGGCCGAGTTAGTAAATACGCTGGAGTGACAAGGTGGGTTGTTGTTTTTATGATCTCTGCAGTCCTAGCAGGAAAATCTATGGGCAGCTGAGGGGAGGTGAGCAGTGTGGGATCCCGTGGCCTAATAAACACAGCCTAATTGTCAAGCACCGGGACAGACAAGGAAGAGGGTGTGGAAAGGAACAAGTAGAAGGAGAAGCAGTTGCTAGGAACAGGGTGGAGGGAGCGGAGAGCAGGAGTCGGCAGCTGCATCCAGTCAGTGCCCTCACCACTGGCCCAGCCTCCAAGCTGCCTGCTGGGAAGGGTAGGGACCAAACCATAAATCAATTTAATGAGCTGTGGTTGCTTTGGGTCCTGCCAGTGCGCTAGGCACTGCCCAGCCAGGAGGCTGTCCCCAGGAAGGATGCAGACAATGACATCAGCAAGAGGTGAAGGAGCCTCAGGTTTCGAGTTAATAGACATCAGCCTCCTCCGGGAGTGGGTTCTCTCTCTAATTTCTCAGCATCCTTGTATCTTTAGGGTGCCAGCTTGGGGAGCAAAGAGACCTAGCAAGGGGCTCATGGCACTTGAAAGGATCCAGGTGCAAGGCAAGTTTTAGAGCCTAGTTGAAAGTCCCATAGCACCTCCCACCACCCCAGCACCATACTTTAGCTACTCAATTGTTAATGGGGGTATAGAGGACTTGCCAGGTATGCCTCATATGTGGCCAAGTGGGGAGGGCTAATGTTCTCAGGAATGATAGACAGTCATAAAAGAGAGTTCAAAGGAACTTCCTTTCTCCGTGTTTCTTGGATTCAACTCCCAAGTAAACTCACTTATATCCAGATCCCTAGCCAGGTCTCCTTGGAAACCCAACCCAAGTGATTCTAGCTACTGGAAGGTGAGCTTCTGGTAGGAGTGATACTAGCTATTGAGAAATTACTACATTCTAGACACCATTCCCAACAGTTTAATCTATATTAAGTCATTGGAGCATCTTAGCACCTAGGAGCTAGATGCCATTATTGACCTTTCTGACCTTTGAGAGGCCATAGCGATGTTAAAGGACCATGAAGTAAGATCACAGCTGAGCCAGCTCCCAAACCAAGCATTCCTGAGGAGAGATGGCTCAGTCAGAAAGTGGTCGCTTCAAAATTACAAGGCCTTGAGTTTGGTTGCCCAGCACTCTCATAAATGCCGAGGGCAGTAACATATACCCCAAATCTCCCACCGGGGAGCAGAGACAGGGTGCTCCCTTGGGTTTGCTGTCCAGGCAGACTATCTGAACCAGTGAATGCCAGGCCCAGTAAAAGAGGCTACCTTAAAATATAAGGTGGGGAACAGCTGAGGAGGATACTCAGCCTTGACCTTAGGCTACAATACTCATGTACACACACATGTATGAGTGCCTGCATGCATGTACGCACACGCGCACACCCTCGAATACCCATACACACACACACATCAAACCGAACAAGATCCTGATGGTTTTCTTAACTGTGACACTAAGCATTCTTCAGTAACCCTCACACAGTCTTCCAGTACCCCTCACTTCCAGGCTTTTGGCGTGGCCCTTAGGACCCAGAAGTGAAGCAGGCAGGGCCCTCAATGCTCCAGGTTTTGAAGCAGAGCAGGAAGGAAGACAATTGATAGTGTGAGATCTGGAGAGGCACAGAGCCAGGAGAGGAAGACATAGAATTCCTGGAGGGACCGGGATGCCACTGCCTAGCGGGTGTCACCTCCAGGAGAAACTGAGGGAGGTTTCCCAGGGTGGATGGGGTGGCCGGCACAGTCCAGACATGGGGAATAATGGAAGAAAGTCTAGATTCAGCAGACTCCTGGGACACCCAGGAGACTGAATGCCAATCTGGAGGACAGCAGAGCTACCCGCCAGCTGGTCCCTGGCTTGTCCCTTGTTTGTTAATTGACCCTGTATATTTGAACTAAGAGCTGGTGATTAAGGGGAGGAGGAACAGGAAGAAGGGTTGTGTCACCATGCCAACAGGAGAGAGAGAGAGCTTCCCAGGGTTTCCCACAGAGATGTGATGCTCACTTTCTTGGCAGGCTTTGGCCACAAAGGTGCAAATTATGTTACTGCCCCCTTCTTTGTGGTTTTTTGATTGAGAAACAAAAAGATTTAGAAGATAAATGGGAGGAGAGACGGGGAACCATCTCTCTCCTTAGGGACACTGGAGTCCTAGAGAAGTGTCCTAAAGTCCTCTAACTTTTCTCAGAGCTCCAGGTCTCACAGAGTCAACCTCAGTTCCCAGACAATGGCATGTTTGGAAGGTGCTTCTCTAGTTTGGGTTAAGGACTCAGAGACCACGGTGAGCTCTTTCCTGCTTTCCTTCTGCCTTTACATGAGACATAAGGGGACCAATGTGCCGTCTAGATGTGATGTGTGAAATGACTACCCACCATACCTCATGGTTTCCTACATCAGACTGAGGAACAGAGAAGGTGGGAGGGCTGACGAGGTACTTTGGTTGCTAAAGTACATATCTTGCAAGCATGAAGACCCAAGTTCAATCCCCAGAACCCATCTTTTTTAAAAAAAAAAGAAAGAAAGAAAGAAAAGGTAAGTGTGTACTTGTAATTCTAGTTCTGGAGTTCTGGGGAGGTGGAGAAGGAGGACGCCTAGGATTTGCTAGCCAGCCACTCTGGCCAAATCAATAAACTTCAGGCTCAGTGAGAGACACCATCTCAAAAACAAGTAAAGTTGAGAGCGCTTGAAGAAGACACTTGATATCAATCACTGGGTTCCACATAACATGCATCCATGCTTGTGTGTGTATGTGCACACACATGCCTGCACAGATACCTACAAATAAAGAAATAAAAACATAATTTATTTTAAAGCATTTCATTACACTGATTAATGGATTTACTCCCCCCGCCTCTCTGTGTGTATTTGCAAGTGCAGGTGTATGTCTACATGTGCACAAATGCTATGCCATGCCTTTGGAGGTCAGAGGACAACTTGAAGGAGCTTCTCTCCTTCAACCATCTGAGGATGGAGCTCAGCTTGTTGGACTTAATAACAAGTTCCTTTACCTGCTGAGCCACCTTGTTGGCCTATACATAATCTCTTAAAGAAAAAAATTCCCCTACTCATACATTTATACAATTATGAAGAACCACAGATGGTAACAGCTTCTGCAGAGACAGTTCTCTTGATTAGAATCCTCTCCAGAGGTCTCCTCTGTGGTAAGAAGTTTATCTACCAAAGCTGTTTTTCCCCTGGCCTCTTCAGGAATCTCTAGAACAAGGCAAAGATACAAAGAGGGAAGGAGGGAGATAGCTTCTTCTCCTAGATGGTTGAACCCTGTAATAACAGTGGACTCATGTTGAGTTTCCTTGTGTCCCTACCCAATAACCTTCCTTTGGAACTTTTTTGTACCCCCTTGGCTTGGAGGGATTCAAGAAGGTGGACTAATAGGAAGTCAGTGACCCATAGAAATGTCCCATTCTGACTCAGAGATAGGCTGACCTTTCTTTCCTTCCCAGACAGGCTACCCAGCAAATTGTCTTCCACTTACATCCTTCTAATTGTCCCTGCTGATTAATGAGGTCACTTACGGTGTCAATTATTATCCTGCCAAGAGAATGGATATCAGGCACCCATGAACTTGCTTATTCTACTAAAAAAAATAAAGTAATGAGAAATGATTTATGGTGTGTGCCCCGAGAGAAGCCACTGGAAGGGGTGGGGAGGAGAGAGAGCAAGCATGAGCATGTTCCAATTAGGAGACCAAAACAACTTTTGGGGAAGAACAGCTTCCCAGTGACCTGCCCACTTTCAAAGCTCCTTCAAAGAGAGGAGCCTGACCTCAGCGGCTCCACAGGCTTCCTCACCCAGTGGATCCATTTCAGACACATCATCGACAGACACTGCTCTGGAGTAGTCGCCACCTTCTCCCAACTCTATTGACTTCATTCTTGAAACACTTATTTTTATAATTTATCATTAATCCAGGTTCACGTGTATTTCTTGAGCAATTGTTGTATGCTAGACTCTGTGCTAGGCACAGCACATAGTAGGATAGCCAGAAGGACATTGTGCTTGTTTGGGACAGAGTTCATGGTCTCAAGCAGAGGAAGCTGGGTAATCTACCAAGTAAATACTACGAATGAGCTGTATTCATGTCCTGAGAACCGAAGCCAATAGAAAGTTTATTTTAACAAGGCTCACATGATTATGAAAGCCACACCATTCTAAGGTGGAGACCCAGGAGATCTGGTGATGTGAAGGTCCAATCCCTGTCTCTATCTTAAGGCAGGAAGGGAAACCCCTGCCCTAACTGAAAACAGTCTAAAGGCAAATTCTTTCTTTCTCAGCCTTTTGTCCTAGTTAGCCTTTTATAGATTGAGCGAGGCCCACTCACTCTGGGGAAGGCAATGTACTTACTCAGTCTATTGATTCAGATACTAGCCTCATCCTAGCCTAATCCAGAGACACCCTCACAGACTTGCCAGAACAATGGCTCACTAAACTTCTTGGCACCCTGGGCCTCATAAAATTGGAACGTAAGGGCTGGGGAGATGGCTCAGTCAGTAACTGTTTGTTGTAATAAATACATACACCCACATTTGATCCCCCAAAGCCTATGTAAAAATTTAGGTGCTACAAGGCTCACTCCTAATCTCAGAGCAGGGGAAGCAGAGGCAGGAGGATCCCTTTGGGCTTTCTGGCAGCCAGCCTAGGTACTTGGTTGAACTCTAAGCCAGGGAAAGATTTTGTCTTTACAAAGTGCACAGCTCCTGAGGAACACGACTCTGCATTCATTAGCTAACATCTACACACATGTATCTACATGTGCACATGTATCTACCTACACTCCCTCATCTCCCCACACAAACATGGGTGAGTATACACCACACACCCATCCGCACACACACCCCCCACACACAAATAAATAAGGTGGCACACAAAATAACTCATCACAAATCCACTCTTTGTCAATTTGGGATCAAACTCATCTTAAAATGTACTAATCCCCCAATAAAGATAGCAGACTTACAGTTCCATTTAACATGTCCCAACCATCAATCACTTAACCAAAGAATATACCAATCTCTTCCCATGAGGAAGTGGTAAAACCTGGAGGGATGTTGACTTTGCTTGATAGCCTCCAGCTGAAATGCGGGGATTTAGAAATAACATGTAGTCACTGTAATGTGAGGTCATCGCATCTTATGTTCTATGATAGGGAGGTGAGAGAGATAGATCGAAAAATACATATGCTTAATATATATGTGCATGCATGTCTGAATATGTATGTGTACTTTTCCATACAAGTATGTGGGGCTTATTATAACAAAATAAGGAGCACTCGTACAAGGAAAGTTTTTATTTCTGTTCCAGGTCATAGCTAGTATTTATAACTAATGCTATCCAATGCCCATTCAGTTTGCCTTCAACACGGACCTCAGGCTGGTTGTGATTCCCTGGTGAGGTGACCCAGATTTCCACCTTTGAAGGGTCTGGTCTACAAATAGTCTTACCCAGATTGAATTGTCTTGCTTTTACATTAACCGTACTCACAAGTCATGATAGTGAGAGCTAGCCCAAGGGCTCTCCTCCATTCTAGACATTCTCCCTACTTGTGGGCGTGTTGGGAGAGGTCAGTCACCCTCCTTGGCTGGAATGTCCTCTTCCTCGTTCAATAATACAGGGCCTTGCAGAGTAGAAATTGATGACAGTCATCACTTCCAAGAGTGGGGCCATTGTATTCCTAATGGACCATGCTTCCTGTTGGAATTAAGATGTCTAGGCAAGAAGACCGTAAGATTTTCAAGAACAGGAAGGTAAAGATACCGGGTGTAATACTGAGGGAGCCTTTCTTGTTTGAACTATGGATTCCTGAACCTGTGAATCCCGACTCTGGGAGCAACAGTGCCACATACTGTAGTATTAGTCAGGGTTCCATACGGAAGTAGAATGTGAGAATGAAAACACATTCAGAGGGGATTTATCGGATTACAGACTATGTGCTAGGTAGCTCAGTAATGGCGGTCTGCATGCTAGGGAGGCTGAAAACCTCCTAGCTACTCACTAGCATGCTAGCCCCAATGTGGTGCTGAAGGCTTGGGGGGCTCCTGGAAAGACCCCAGTCACCAGCAGAGAGCTGAAGATGTCAAGCTCTGATGTCAGTGAAAGATGTCAGCCCACAACAATGGCAGCCACAAAAGTCAATGTGCTCACCAGCAAACAGAGGGGGATGCAGGCACAAGCAGTCCAAGGGCTCAAGCTCTTTATATCTGGGCTGCCACCTGAAGATGCTGCTTGTTCTCAGGAAGGTCTCCCCTCTGGGTGAATCCTTCTTGGAACTGCTCTCATGGACCGTCCCAGTGATATCTTAAGAGGAAGGTCCAGTCTTTTTGGACCAAAAGCATCCCTCAGAACAAGATCTGGTAGCCAGCAAGAAGAATCTTATGGTCCGAGGGCAGATGATAGGGTAGCCCTGTCCCACTCTGTCTGTACACCCTACCACCTTCTCTTAGCATCCTGAACTCTCCTAGAATGCCAGAGATTCCACGTGTTCCTGTCTCCAGGTTGGCTTCAGCCACACCCTGGCCATTCACTGGTATTTGGACATTTGATGCTGTTTGTGTCTGCCTGGTCCATGAGAAAGGTCCATGTTTTGCTTGTTCTTCTTATGATGTGCATTGAACTCAGGACCTCACACATGGGGCAAGTGCTCTGCCACTGAGATACTTCCTCATCCCCTAGAGCTCTTCTGGATAATGCCAGTTGTAGGCTAGAGCACCCCAGAGCATCACTAGTTTCCACCTGTCCCTTGCAGCTCCTGGTAAAGAACATCTCCCTTTCTCCAGAGATGCTTCCTGAGTGTGATTTGGGAGATGCAGCTGCAGAGGTAGCGGGCTTCTGGACCATAATGCCGTTTTTTGTGTGGGAGCTCCCTTCCTCATTCACCATCCTTCCCTCATGGCTCTGGACCATAATGCCTTTTTTTTTTTTTTTTATATGGGAGCTCCCTTCTCCATTCACCATCCTTCCCTCATGGCTCTGGACCATAATGCCTTTTTTTTTTTTTTTTATATGGGAGCTCCCTTCTCCATTCACCATCCTTCCCTCATGGCTCTGGACCATAATGCCTTTTTTTATATGGGAGCTCCCTTCCCCGTTCACCATCCTTCCCTCATGCCTCTTGTGCTTCAGGTTCTGTCCCAGATGTTGGGCCAGTTTTTCAGGCTCCTGTGAAAGGAAATAATGTCTACATCTGCTAGAAGACTCCAAAAAAAAAAAAAAATCCCCTCTCTTGGGGAGGCTGGTAATTAAGCAGTCATAGTAAACAAATGGGGATGAGCAGCTGGTTGTAGCCATTTGTTCTCCTGTCATTGGTTGCAGAACAATTTCATAAATTACATGGGAAGTTGGGCTTTCTTCTCTCCCCCTCCCATGTGCATCATCCATTGGTTTGATCTCTTCCTTTCTTGCTGTGGCTCCCCATGCCATTTAGATGATAGCCTGGTACTGCTCTATTAGATCAATGCAGGCTGGTGATGTCAGAGCATGGGATACACCTAGCACTGCATCCCCTGGGTGGCATGGCAGTGGAGGAGCCTTCAACAGTAAAAACATTAGTTAGCGGTGATATACCTGGCACTGTTTTCAACAATGGGCTCAGGTCAGTGAAGACGATGGTCAATCTCTGCCCCTACAGATTAATGCTCTCATTGGTAAAGTGGGCAGAAAAGTGAGGATGTGAGCCAGGGAGATGGCTCAGCAGGTCAAGGTACTCACTCCCAATCAGAATTCAACCCTCAAGTCCTATACACTGGAAGAAGACTGACTATGACAAATTGCCCTATGATCTTCACAAGTTCATGTGCATGATGCCACTTGCCCTAACACAATAAGTAAGTAAGTAAGTAAGTAAGTAAGTAAGTAAGTAAGTAAATGTAATAAAAATTTATGAGTAAGGATCAATCAGAGAATATTTCAAAGGTTGGTCATTGTTTCAGAGAAAACATAGAACAGGAAGATCAGAAGGCAGGCAGACAGGAAGGAGTCTGCCCCATGTAACAGAACTGTGCTCCAGGTCCTTGGTGCAGCTAGTGTACAAGCAGAAACCTGCAGAGGGTAAGGAAAGCCACTGCACACAGCTGGGAAAGATGGCTGTAGAGAGTTGTGGGGACAGGAGGTGCGGCGGGCAAACCTCGGTGTGTTTGAGAGGTGGCGGTGGCCCTTTGTGGTGAGAACAAGGAGAGGCTACCTGTGAAATGGAGAGAAGGAAGGGAGGGAGGGAGGGAGGGGGAGAGACCTTTAGGTCATTATGAAGATGTGTACCTCTATTCCAAATCAAAGGGAAGGCCTTGAAAGTCCTGAGCAGAGACGCAGCCTGCTCTGACTTCAGATGCTGCTGCCTGCTGCTGTACTGAGCACGGTGGTCCATGGGTGTTCAGAAGAGGAAATAAGGCCCCTGCTTAGGAGGTGATGTCAGTGACAGAGTAGAGAGCAGCTCCTGGGCTGGTCCAGGAAGATGGAAGTGGGTGCTGAGAAGTGGCTGGTTTCTGGATACATTTATGTAATTGCCTCTATGTGGTGTGTGTGTGTGTGTGTGTGTGTGTGTGTGTGTGTGTGTGTGATATTCGTGTATGGTATACACACAAGTATATGTATACTTTTTAAGACAGGGTGTCTTACTGAACATGGAGGGTGCTGATTGCCTTGGTTGTCTGGCCAGTGATTTTAGTGGATCCTTCTGTCTTCACCTTCTCAGTTCTAGGACTATAGGCACACTGCCACACCCACTCGTACATGGGTGTTGAGGATTGAATTAGGGTCCTGGTGTTTGGGTAGCACTTCAGCGACTATGCCGACTCCCCAGCCCCATAAATGCCTCCCTTTGAGGATGAGCTCCTTGAGAGACCCTGGCAGCTTGTGAATATCTACCCTCAGAAACAAGCATAGAACGTGACATTTAATCAGGCGCACAGTGGATATTTGTCGCATGAATGACTATGAGCAAAAGTTACTAAATGTTACCAGTGGGAATAGTCAGCTTCGGGCCTTTTTCTTGAATCTATCAGATCACAGAGCAAATCTCAGGCAACATCTTGTTCAGGCTTCCCATGTTGACGCCAGAAGTAAGGCTATTCATGCCCAGGTCTTCCGGGGTCTGCTGCTGTAACTGTGCTCTTTGTCCTTGCAGCAGAACTTCTCAGAGCCTTTGGTGCAGTGATGGAAAAGTTCCTAAACCTTCATCCAAGGTACCAGTAGTGTGTCTGCCATTGTCCATGGTGCTCTATGGGTAAAAAGAACAGTCTATCAGCCTTCCATATGATATAGTTAGAACCAGACAATTGTGTGTGTGTGTGTGTAAACAACTTTGTAGTAGCTAAAACATAAATATAAATTGAAAGATGAAAGATTTCAATTGCATATTCTTAATAACTACTGCCAGGGATGGCTCAGTCAATAACATGATTGTCAGGCAAGGATTAAGGACCTGAGTTCTTATCCCCAGCAACCATATAAAAACCAGGGCATGGTTATGTAAGTCTGTAAGCCTAGCCACGTGGAAACAGATAGAAGGATCCCTGGAACTTGCTGACCAAATTAGTGAGTTCCAGGTTTAGCCAGAGACCTTGTACGAAATAAGGTGGAGGGTCTGTAGGATGACTCCATGGACATAGGCATTTGTCGCCAAGTCTGATGACCTGAGTTTGATCCCTGGAGCCCACATGGTAGAAAGAGGACTCCTGAACTCTGTCCTCTGACTTCCACAAGTGCATCTATGCAAAATAAATCAGTGTGTAAATAATTTTGAATACAGTGGAGAGAAATGGAGGATGATATCCAACATCAACATCTGGCTTCCACATACGCACACTCACATACACAACCGGTTGGACTGTACACATGTACACACATACAAACTAGTATCTACCATGCCTAACATACACCAAGAGGGGTAGGGTGGGAGGTGGAGAGAGAGAGAGAGAGAGGGAGAGGGAGAGAGAGGAGGGAGGGAGGGAGTGAAGGAGAAGAGAGAGAAACAGAGAAACAATGGACAGTTATGTACTTGTTGCTCAGAGTCTCCACTCTTAGAATTGCATTGAAGACTGACAGACCCCCCTACCCTGTTCTACCCAATATCCCATGACATCTGTTTTTAATCTTTTTTATTGATTCTTTTTAAGTTCACATCATACACCTCAGTCCCACTCATCTCCCTGTCCCCTCATATCTGTCCTATCCTCTTGTAGCCTTCTCCACCTTGAGTAAAACACACACACACACACACACACACACACACACACACTTCAAAAACCCAAAATAACACCAAAACAAATCAACAGACAAAAAACAAAGCATAGAAAATATCTCATCATGGAAACCATGGGGTGTCACAATGTGTCCCACAGTATAACTCTTTGTCCGTACATCTTCTCTTGCAAATGTTCATAGCAACGAGTCATTGGATTACTTCGAGGTCTCTAGTTTCTATAACATCGTCAATATTGAATCCTCACTGGGACTCTTCCTGGTTATCCTGTTGTTGCCCTGCATCATGGAGATCGTACAATTTTAAATCCACAGGACCGGCTTTGGCTCACCTCAACAGTTCACAGATGATGTAGATTTTTGGGGTGGGCCAAATCAAAGCCCTGGATCTGGGCCTGGGTGGCAGCTGAGTTGGTCAACCTTCTGGCTCTCCTTTGTCTGCACCATCAGGGTGAGTTCTCTAGCACTGCTCCAGCTAGGTCACCCAGTGCTGCCATCTGGAGGAGGTGGGGCTACCTCTTCCACTCTCTTGCACTCACCCACACCCATGCCTTCAGAGCCAGATCCACTGGAGGCCCACTCTCCCAAGTGCTGCAGCCAGCAAGGGGCTGGGCCAATTCCCCTGCTCTCATAACCTCAGGGCTGGCTCACTCACTCCCTCGCCATCAGGGCCAGCTCCACTATGCTGCCCAGGCAAGGCACAGGGCCCATTCTGGCCAGCTCTCCTGACTACTTAGGTAGGTGGCAATTGGGGCATGGGGCATCACCCTGGCACCCTCTCTGCCTCTCAGCAGAGGAGTGGCGAGGCCAGCACTCCCAAGCTCTTATTCACAGGGCTGGCTCACCTGCACCCTTTCCACAAGGGCCAGCTCTTCTCTGCTGCCCAGGTAAAATGCAGGACCCCCTCTCCTGAGTGTGGCAGCCTGTAAGATGCAGGGCCAGCTCTTCTTCTTTCATGAGAGCAGGGATGTTTTCCGGAATAGTGTTGCTTCTGGGACTGCCAACTGTGTACCCAGGCCATAGTGTTGAATGCCATTCAGGGAAGGTGAGCAGACATCGCTGAAGAGTGGCAGCGCCCACACTCCCATGCTCTTGCCCACAGGGCCGGCTCACCCCTGTGACCACTACTAGGAGCAGCTCTGCTGTGCTGTCCAGGCGAGGGGCAGGGCCAGATCTGCTCAGCCCCTGGCAGCAGAGACCAAGGACATCCCCATGATCTCTAGTGGTAATATGAGTCAAGGACATCAAAACCAATCCCTGCCACTGCATAGTCATGGACCCAGGCATGGCCCTCAGAGCAGCACCGGTTGGGACTTTACCATGGCCTCTGATGGTGGGGCTGCTACTCACAACAGGCGACTATTACTCTTCATCCTTGCCCAGTTCCATCTCTTTTTATAGTGCTCAATCTGTTCCTCTTCTCTTTCTCTCACATATGTCTGCCACATACTAGTACATTGTAGTGGCTCCCACTGCAGGTGGGCCATGCAGCTGGTCAGCCTCTGGGTGACCTCCTCTATCTATACCGTACGGTGGATGGGCCTGTGGACATCTTCCACCTCCTTCCGTGTTGCGTGGTGGTAGGTGGGGCTCTGTGTGTCTACAGCCTGCCTGTGCTATGTGGTGGGGAGGTGGGATGCAGGTAGGTCTGTGGATGTCTTTCTCTGCCTGCACTGGGCTGCATCCCATGACACCTATTTTGTGTCACAACGATGCCCAAGTCCACAACCCTGCAAAGATGTTATAATGGGACAGAGCTCAATGATAAGGCTCCACTTCCCACCAGCCTTCAGCCCGTTGTTCTAAACTCCCAAGAGAAGTGCTAATTGATAACACCCAATACAGGTTGGACATATACTATCCCAGAGTCATTGTAAGTTCCCAATATCACTCTGGGACACCTTGTCATGGCTCAGTTTCATTCGGGATGTGATTTGTTCTCCTCCCCTGGTGTTCTGCACCACGGCCTGGGTACACAGTCGGCAGGTCCAGAAGGAGCAGTATTCTGGAAGGCACCGTGCTCTTACAGCCCCGTGCTTGACGCATTGACATTCTGCCTGGGCACCGCAACTTTTCTATTTTTGTCTTTAGCAGGTGGGCATTTTCTGATTCCAGTTCTTGGCTCTGATGCCAGTACACATCCTAGAAGTGTACACGGGGACTTGGGAGTTATCATCACTCCATCCAAGCATTCCTAGTATTGGTACGCTGGCCTCTCCAAAGAAACACACCTGTGCAGCTGAACACAGAGGTTTCTAGAAAGAGGAGGAATCCTCAGCAGAGACTGGGGCCCACTGGAGAAAAAAAACCTTTTGAGGGTTAAATTGTCCTTTCAGTAGGCAGTAGCCAAATGCCAGCTCACCCCGAGAAAATGGGGATTTAAGGCTCTCAGTATATCAAACAGCAGTATCGGAGTCCTAAGCTCTTGGGGCAGCCCTAGCCCGGGCTGCTCTGTTTTCTAATCACTGCAGACTTAAGGATTCCAGGATCAACAGTGGCAGTGGTCTCTTGGCTGATGTAGAAACTTCTCAGCTTCTCTGATCTGCCTTCCCTGGGTCTGTCATTTCGGAGAGTGGTCCACCATTCACCACAAAGCACAAGAAACCTGATTTTTTCTAAGTTTCCCAGTTTGGGAAGCTCTTGATGCAATGCAAATAAGAATTTCCCAGGAAAGCATGGGTCTCTAGGGGTGTAGGAGGGGGTCTGTGTATTGTGTGTGATTATGACTAATGTCCATCAATTACCTGCAAATTACTAGATGAGACCCATAATGATAGTTCTGTTTTTAGCCTAATGGTTTATGTATCTAACTAGTGGCTGCTGTCTGGTGTAGAGCTGCCGGCAAATCAAAAGGCTATTTGCCTAGCCTGTCAGTCTGACAAATTTGCTTACATTTGCTCTTTTATTCCCAAGGTCAATTGACATGACTTTTTTTGGATATCATTGTTTGATGTGCTAAGAGCCTGAAATAAGAACCATTAAATAAAGGCCCAATTGGCTATATTACTGTTTACTCCTAGATAATTCTATATTAGTTGGGCTCTTTAAGATCAAGAGTAGCGATATGCATGGATGGCCCTCAGACCATCTATTGCCAGGGCCTCAGATCTCCATACAGCTGGGCACGACTAGAAACTCCCAAGATTCTGAGCAACAGTCAGTATAGCAACAGCCTGCACTCCCTGATCTGCCTTCCCTGGAGATATCATGTACCCAGAGAAGGTTCCACAGAACCCCCAGTACACAGCAGACACCCGTGTGTGTGTGTGTGTGTGTGTGTGTGTGTGTGTGTATGTGTGTGTAAGTCAGAGGTAAACCTCAGGCATCTTTCTAAGTTGCTCTTCACCTTGTTTTTTGAGATATGGGCTTTTGCTTTTTACCTACAGTTCATGGATTTGGCTAGGCTAATTGGCTGCTGGTACACCCAGGTCTGTCTGTCCCCATCTCTACAACAGGACTGTGAGCCTGTACCACCATGCTTGGATTTTTTCAAGTCCATTCTATGGGGATCTAACTTAGGCCCTCATGTTTACAAGGCAAGCACTTTCCAGACTGAGCCATCTCCCCTGGCCCCTACCTTAGTTTATTAAAAGTCTTGCAAGCACTGGCTTGCCTGTGCAGAACAGGCCCCAAGTCTCTGTTTAATCAGTGAACACTCAGATACTTCGTTGGAGAGAGGCTCTGCTAGGTTCTGGGTCCTCCTCAGCCTTCCCCAAAAGATCAATAGGCCATTGTTTAAATCACCTCCCAAAAGCAATCCCATCCCTCCAGGGGGCTTCATGGCTTCCTCTCTGCTTTCTAATCACTTTTTTTTGACCCTTTATGACTTGCTTTACAAAGTCTCACTTTCCTGAGTATTTTAGGAGAAGGCCATATTCAAGGCTGTATGCTTTGTCCTGGTGTCTCAGCCTAGTCCATAACACCAAGGGCAGAGGTCAATCTCAGGTGTCAACCTTACTCCGTAGAGGTCAGAGGTAAACCTCGGGCATCTTTGCTCTTCACATTGCTTTTTCTCCTTTTTCTTTTTTGCAATTTTTTTAAAAAAATATTTATTTATTTTGTATATAAGTGCCCTATTTGCATTTACACCTGTGTGCCAGAAGAGGGCATCAGATCCCACTACAGATAGTTGTGAGCCACCATGTGGGTGCTGGGATTTGAACTTGGGACCTCTGGAAGTGCAGCTAATGTTCTTAACCACTGAGCCATCTCTCCAGCCCCTCCACCTTGTTTTTTCAATACAAGGACTCGCTTTTTTCTTTAACCTGAAACTTGTGGTTTTGGCTAGGCTAACCGGCTGGCAAACCCTAGATCCTCCTGCCTTTACCTCCAGGGACTGGGGACTTCCAGCAAGTCATAGAGTTCCTCAGACCACATCTGAGGATCTCTCCATCCTGGTGGCCATATCTCTAGGATGGCCATACTTGAGACTGTGTGGCCGTACATAGGAATGCCAAATAGTAGATATATCCATCCATCCAACCCACCACCATCTATCCATCCACCCAGCCACCATCCATCCATCCAACCAAAGGCCTCCCTGTAGGTTGAGCAGAATACTCATAGAGTCTTCCATCTGCTCAGGAGGACCTGACCTGAATACAACAACTTCAATAAATGTGTTCTGATGCCTGGGATCGGTGCTTGGAAGAAAACGGGACCTGGGTCAGGAAAGGTCAGGTTATGATGTGGCCATTAATCATATTTTCTTTCTGATGATTTGCTATCTTGGGTGGGAGGGGCATGGGTTGCTGATGTGAGATAGGAAGACCAGAACCTTCCTCTTTATCAAGGTAGCCCTAAAGTCAGCTGCTGCCTCTATTGCATTCTCCAGGGAACTCCAGGGCTTGGATCCCACCACACCCTCATGCCTGTGGAGTGGGTCCTGAGCCAAGAAAGCTTCTGTCCCACCTGTTCAGTCACACTAAAGGACGCGGTACCCCCTCCCTGAGCCCCCTGCCTCCTGCAGACCCCAGTGACTCCCTATGTGGCATGCACAGTGGTGACCCTGACCTCTCAGGAACTCCAATCAACTTTTTTTTTTGTCCTTTTGGACTTTTGAGACAGTATCTCTCTCTGCAGCCCAGGCTGGCCTTAACTCAGTAGGTAGCACAGGCTGCCCTGAACTCGAGACAGTCCTCTTGTTCGATATGCTAGGATTACAGACATGAGCCACTATGTCTGACTCCAGACTCTGTTCCCAGTGTCTCTTGATCCGTTGCCCACCCTGAACTTGATAATATAAAAGCCACACTTGAAAGCACTGTTCCAACACCTTCCCATCCCAATGGCTCAATTGACAGAGGCTTACCTCTTTCTGATCATGTGAGTTCTGAAAAGGGCTCATTGGCTTTCTGTTTCATGGAGTGGTCCTGGGATCCTAGCTGACTAAGTTACAGGATCAATGCAGCAAGGGACCAGAACAGGACTTAGCAAAAAGAGCTCCCTCCTACATACAGCATGCTCCCCAGCTCCCCACATTTCCATGAACAAAGCCCGGTCACAGCCAGGCTGGACCTCGGCAGGCCTGGGAGGGCTTTGCTTCTCTGAGCCTTGGAGGAAAGCCTAGGAATTCTAGACTACCTGGCATCCTTGAGAATTCCGCAGACTTCTACAGGGACCTGTGCATGTAGAGTAGACTAGTCGAGTCAAGACGCCTCATCCAGCAGTGACGCTGAGATACTGTGATGACAAGGATGAGCCCATCAGGTGACAGCTGTGAGTTTAGAAAAGAGAGAGTGCTCTGTAAAGGAGGCAGAATATGTGAGTATGTTGAGGCTGGGGCATGGACACGGAAGGCATGGAAGCCAGTGATATACAGGGATGACATCAGAGAGACACCGGGAAGAGCACAGGGACATCATTTGGTTTGTGCCCTCATGGCGGGAAGTAGACTCTCAGAGTCATTTTCATTATCGTCTTCAAATTCTCAATGGGAAAAGTAACCCCTCATTACCTATACCCTGGACAGACCACTGTCCCAACCCCTGAAATGCTCCCCACTGAAGAAGACAGAAGGGATCAGGGACAGGAAGGAAGTGGAACAGACACTATGGCAGGGCTGAAGCAGGCAGCATGTGGCACTCCTCAGGGATTCTGCACTTGGAGGCCTGGGTTTTGCCAGTTTCCAGTGTTCTGGGTTACTCTGGACAGGATGGCAAAGAGACACACAGACACACACACACACACGCACGCACGCACGCATGTGCACACTGAGAGAGCTAGACAGAGACAGAGAATGAGAATGGATGTGTGTGCCAAAACCGGAAACAGAGACTTACTTTGCAAGTCTGACCATCTTCATCTGTGGAGTCTATTTAGAGTCTATATGGCTGATCCCAGCAACAACAAAACTGGGCTTCCACCTCCATTTTAACATGTGTCTCTCTCTACTAACTGTGGCTTCTGCCCCTCAAAGGACCCTCATGTCTTTAACTTTGGATAAAAGTTTAGAAAGACCTCAAGTCTGACCCACTCTTGCCAATAGGCAACATGATGGCTCCTCTGGCCTCAGAGTCAGCAACTAGTCCATAGTTGGCCTCAGAGGGAATGGGCCAGTAGAGGAAGAAGGAAGAAGATGCTTTATGTCTGCAAATAACCAACATTGAACTCTCCCAGTGCCAGCATCAGTGCCTTTGAGTGTTCATGCTAGAATTATCTACCAACCCTAGGAAGCTGCTGAGAGCTGGTAAATACCCGATTAGAGGAAATGCCTAGGAAACTGCAGTTCCGTATATTGCAAGTGATAAAACTGTAATTGTTTGTTGACAGTATACATTAGCTATTCTCAGTTTGTGTCAATATAGTACCAATGAGCTAGTGTCTAGGAATCTGTAAGTGACAGCACAGAAGCATTGTGTAGCTAACTTGGGGACCAAGATCCACAGTTTCTACGTGATAGAGGATTGCCAAAGATATCTGCACAAAATGATCCCTGGCCCCTCTGGAAGTTCCCCATGGCGTTGGTTACTTTTCTCATTGTGTTAGACAAACACCACTATAAACAGAAGAACCTCAGAGGAGGGAGGATTTCCTGGTTTTAAAGAGTACAGTCCATCATGGTGACAAAGGTGTGCAGGGTCTGTGGCAGCAAGAGAGCATGGCTGAACCCCTCACACCTTGGTAGGTCAGGAAGCAGCAAGAAGGACTAGAAGTAGAGTTTGGCTAAAACCTGCAAGGCTACAGCCTGTGGTTACCATCTTGGCCTCATGTCCTGTAATGTCCAATAACCCCCCAAGGGAATGTATCAGTTAGGGACCAGGGTTCTTGTGCCCATGGAGGGTGGAAGACATTTCATGTTGATTTGTAACAACTATGATACTGTGTGTTATTAAGAAAAGAGTCTCACTGTTTGTCACTGAGGGCTAAGGCTCTACTCAAGCTGAGTCTGAGAAATGGACCCACCAGCAGCATTCTGATAGACATGGATGAGGGATCAGTGGTAGCTGCTGTGAACTTGGCTGGTTGAACAGGTAACAATGGTCAAAGGGGTGGGGTTGGGTGACCAGAGCCAGTTAGTGCCTGAGCCTCATTGGAGGGGAGGATCCAGCAGAGATCTGTCACTGGCAGAAGCCACCATTGAGGGTAAGGCAGAGTATATAGGAAAATCCACAAGCAACTAATGTCTAAGTGAGTGGAGATCTGTGGCGTTGGCTGTGGTTAGGGGATCAGTCCATCTCCAGTGAGAGCCAGGATGGTGCTGCAGGGGAGGGAGTGGCTTGGGCCTGACAAAGTTCGACTGCAAGCTCAAGATCCAATCCAGGGATGCTAATTTGAAGTCAGAGCCCATGGAAACATACCATGAACCCTGTGCA
>NW_022196900.1:84510271-84556861 GCF_008632895.1 Mastomys coucha
ATCCCTGTGCTGGTTTGTATTAAGTATTAACTAGACAGAACCTACAATCCACTGGGAAATGAGCCTTTGCACATACTTGTAGGGATTATCTATACTGGATTGACTGAGGTGGGAAGACCTGTCCACTGTGGGTGGCACCATTCCTTGGGCTGAGGTCCCGAACTGAATAAAAAGGAGATAGTGGGCTGAGCATTCATCTATTGCTCTCTGCTCCTGATTATGAGTATGATGTGACAAGTTGCTTCAAGCTCTGTGGTCTTGACTCCCTGCCATGGGGAACGCTGTTTTTGAACTGTGAGCTGGAATAAATCCTTCTCCCTTAAGTTTCTCTTGTCAAGATGTTTTACCCAAGCAACAGGAAAAGACACTAACACAATGATGGACTCTTAGAACTTGTACAGAGAGGTCCTCATTACCTTTCATTCAGATTCTCCATTGCTTACCAGAGCATGTGAAAGCCAGGAAGTATGTATATTTCTGCAGTAGGCAAGTGTAGGGATAGCTTAGTGACTCAGGACCCTGTTGGCTTAAACTGCACACTCATTTCCAAGCAATCGACTTAGCAGCCTGGGGTGCCACCTGCATTGAGCTGCATGCACCCAGTCACCACACAAGCAGGTCATTCCATTATGTTAGCTCTTCATCAACCCCTTGCAACTGAAACTAAGGGGGAGTGACCTGATCCAGTCTAGACTGGCTTTGGGGTGCATGCACAGTGAGAGAAACTGTTCTCTGAGTGGGTTTTTGGGGTGTTCCCCATTTGTCATCTTATAGCAAGCATATAATTAAATGGATGCACCATAGGAAATTCATACACAATGACCAGCTACTTATATAATCCAAATTTGCCAATCGAAACAGGAACCCACCTGTATCTCACTCCTAGCAACAAACTCTTCTCCTCCTAGACTCACATTATTCTCAAATGGTACCCAGGTCCTAGTAATTCTCATTCAGAGTCCGCCACTCTCTTGCAGCCTGTCTGTTCTGTATCTCCACTTTGCTTCTGAATAAACCCTCTTCCCACTTTGCTCTGTGTGTGTACATTGTCAGTTCTTTCAGCAACATGCCAAGAACCTGGGAAGACTGGTCCAGACAGAACCCACCAGTAATGCTTCTATGTCATTTTTAATGGCATTTTTAATGGTTAATTTCTGTAACCCCCAGATGCTACCAAACCACAGCACTATTCCATCACCCAGAAATTGCCCACTCCTTTCAGGGTCACCCCATTTTCTCCCCACCCACCATCTCTAACCCACTCATCTGTTTTTCCACCTCACTATTTTGGCCATTTAAAAAAATGCTGTACAGAGCCCACATTTACATTGTACTTCTGTCATCTCAACACTTGGAGGATAGAGGCAGGCAAATCATGAGTTCAAGACCAGATTTGGTTATATAGAGAGTTTAAGATCACCTTGGGTACATGAGACCCAGACACCATGAATTGGGATCACTGTGGGGAGGAGAGTGAGGACAGGACCTGGGGATCAGAGCCTGTTAGAGTTGCCCTCTCGCAAGTGAGTGCTGAAAAAAAATGGACTCTCACTTTTCATGGTCTCCTTAAGGCCACCTTCTTTTCCACTTAGCCTGATGTAGTGGAGATGTGTCCACTGTGCTCCCCAGTCTTAGATGCTCATTCCCTTCTGTTGTGGGGGAGAATTTCATGGGGTCCCACTGCAGTCTGCTCAACCAGGTCTCCATTACTGCAGGGCATGAGGGCTGTTTCCAGAATCAACCCATTATGAACAAAGCCCCTTTGTGGACATGCACACACAGGGCTTTGTATGGATAGAAGCTCACGTCTCCAAGGGAGATGTCTGGGGTGCAGTTGCTGCTGCATTGCATAATTAGTGTTTGGGAGTGTTTTCTTTTTAAGGAACTGCTGGGCTCTTTTCAGAGTAACTGCATGTTTTTATATTTCCATCAGTAGTCCTTCCACGCTGTCGCCAGTATCACATAAGCCATGGCCTCATCTTAGTAGTGTTAATTCATAGCACTCCCATCTCATTGTTTTTTTTTTTAATTTTTATTTTGAGAATTTCATATGTGAATATTGTATTTACATAATTTCCATTTTCCCCCTCTTCTTCCTCTAAGCTTCATGTGTTCCCCTCTCCCCTTCAAATTCATGACTGCCTGTTCTTCGATTATATGTATGTGTATATTCATATGTATATGCATATATGTATATTTATACACACACAAATAACTTGAGTCCACTTAGTGTTGCTCATATATGCATGTGTTTAAGGCTGACCACATGGGATTGGATAACCTATCAGGATGCTCATCTCTGGAGAAAAACTGATTCTGGGTCTCTTAGCAGCTGTTGATTGCCTCCATCTCTTCATCTAGGAGTGAGACCTTGTGAAATTTCTCTCTTCCACGTTGACACGATGTTGTCTTACACCGATCTTTCTTAGGCAGTCATATCTCTGAGATTTCATGGGTGCAGCTTTCCAGTCTAGTGGAGAAGATACTGTTACACAGCAGGTGCCCTACAGTCTTACTGCCCATTCTTTGGAGAGTTGCCCTAAGCCGCAGGTTAGGGCATCCTGGTGGAGAGTATCAGCTGGGAGTTGGGCAACTGAGAGCCATTTGTTATCTGCATTGAGACCAGTTGCAGGTCTCTGTGACAGTCACCATCCACTGCAGAATGAATTTTCTTTGACAAGGTGTGAGAGCTACACTTATCTGTGGGTATAAGAAAGCCATATAGAATAAATACACATAGAGATTACACTGGTGTAGGAAATCAGCATAGTAGATTCTCTTGCCGTGTCTTAATTTTGTATTTTCATAAATTGCTAAGGTATTTGCCATCTTTTCATACTTATTTGCTGTCTCTGTGTCCTTTTTGGTAGATGAATCTTCCTTTCTTTTGCCCATTGTCTACTTTGGTTGCTCTGTCTTTGCCTTGCTTTGAATCTTAGGGAAAAGCACTCTGTCTTTCACTATTAAATGATACTAACTGGATATGCTATAAATGGTTTTCACAAAGTTGAAAAAAGTTTCTATTTGTAGCTTCTTAAAGTATGTGTGTATACATATCTATGTATGTAATATGGTGCATATATGCGTGTGTATGTGTATTTGTGTACATACATATATATATAAAACATGTCATAAATATAGATATTGAATTTATTCAAATGCTTTTTCTGCATCAGTTGATGCAATGTTTTGATTTTAGCCTGTAAAGATGGTCATGCTACTGATTTGTTTTCAAATACTGAAACAGCCTTGCCTTCTTAAAGTGACCCCGCTTGGTCATGGTGTCTAATTCCTCTTACTGTGGAGTTTGCTTAGGATTTGGGGGCTGATGTGCATATGAGATGCTGTTGGCCTTTGGTTTCCGTTGTTTATCCCGTCTTTGCTGTCATGGTAATGCTGGTCTTACTGTAGGAGTATGGAAGGGTTTTCCCCTTTAGATTGTTGGGAAGAGTTTGTGCCTAGTAGAGTTGGGGTTCATTTGTCTTGAAAACAGTTTGTAGAATTCTCCAATGAATCTAGTACTGGATATTTCTTTTGAGAGATTTTCCTTTTTAAAAAGGCTTGTTTTATTTTTATGTTTAGCATATGTGTGTGTGAGTGTATGGCATGTGTATGCGGGAGACTCTAGGGGTCAGAAAAGGGTGTTGAATCCTTTGGAGCTGAAATTACAGGCAGTTGTGAGTCTCCTGAAGTGGGTGCTGGGATCTTAAGAGCAATAAGGCTTTTCACCACTGAGCCATCTCCCAGCCCTCCCCCTTAGTGAGTTTTAAGGTTACCAGTTCAGTTTGAATAATCATTGTAAGGTTAATCGAATTGGCAAAGGTGTGGAAATGTATGCCTTTTAGGGAACTGATCGTTTTCCCTTAATTTGTGAAGACTGTGTCTTCTGCAGTCAAGGCTCTTACTTTCATAACTGCAAGACTGGATTTCCTTAACTCTTGCCAACTTTATTTGCTAATCTAATAAATGAATTGTGAATTTCTAGGTTTGATTTCATAGGGTTTGTTTTGGGGAGGTGTTTTAAAAATGTGTGTGTGTGTGTGTGTGTGTGTGTGTGTACACAATGTTTGAGAGTAGAGTTCCACATGTATGTGTGAACAGGTTCATGTGTAGGGCAAGAGAGTTAGGGGTGCCATCCACTATTTACTCATTCACTCATTAATTTCTTATGTGCTTGCGAGGTCTTATGTGCACTGGATATATATGTGTGTGCATGTGGATGTGCATGCCTATGTGCGTGCCTGTGGTGGCCAGAAGTTGATACCAGGTGTCTTCTTCCATCACTAGCCATGATACCTTTTTAAATTAAACAAAAATGTACTATTATATTTCATGTGTGGTGCTGTTTTGCCTGCATGTATGTCTGTACCCCTGGCACAGAAGAGAGTATCCAATTCCCTGAAATTGGAGTTACAGATAATTGGTTGTGAGTCACCATGTGTATGTTGGGAACTGAACCTGAGTTCTTTCTAAGAGCACCCAATGTTCTTAATTACTGAGCCACCTCTCCAGCCTCTTGATCTTAGTGTACGGATAGGGTATCACTGAACCTGGAACTCACTGATTGGCTGGACTGGCTGGCCCGCAAACCCCCTAGATCCTCTTGCCTCTGCCTCCTAACACTGACATATAGACATGTCTAGCTATGCCCAGTCTTTACATGGTGCTGGGGATCTGCTTTCAGGCCCTCAAACACGTATATCAAGCAATTTATCCACTGACCCATTTCCTGAGCTCTTTCGCCTCTACATCTTAATTGAAACAAGGTCTCTCACTGCCACAGGGTTTGTGCCAGGTAGACTAGGAGGGCTGGCCAGTGAGTTCCAGGGAATCATCTGTTTCTGCCTCCCTATTGCTGGGACTATAAACACTGCCAGCTGTGCCCAGCCCTTCTTCCTTTTCAACATGTGTCCTGAAGAGAGAACTTGGGATGCTCGTGCATTGTGATCAGTGCTTTCCCTCTCTAGCTGTCTCCCCAGTCCTGGGCTTTCCTATTTTGATCATCCTTCATGGTCTGCGCGTCTGTGTCTTTGTACTTGCCTTCTGGCTTGCAGTCACTCATTTTAGCCACATATGGCTTGTGGGATCTCCCAGTTTATATGTCCTCTTAATCCTTTTACTGTTACTTGTGTGTGTGTGTGTGTCTGTGTGTGTGTGCACACTTTTAATTTTCATGTAGTTCAACCAGTAGATATTTAAGGTCTTTGGGGTAACTGCAGTTACCACGAAGTAACTGCATTTAATCAGTTTCAATAGATAGAAACCTATGTCAGATTAGCTTGAGACAAAACAAAAAGAAAGAAGAGAGAAGAGAGACTGACTTATGTTAGTGGGCACTGAGGAGCGATATCTCTGAATGGCTGGGTCACAGGTCTCACAGCGCTATGGTAAGGCCTTTGTCTTGTCACACTGTTCAGCTCTGTTTATACTTGTGTGTTGATATCATTTGCTCAGCTAATATAAAATACTCATGGCACTCAAGAGCTTACACTTCATTGATGTAAGGTCCAAAAATGAAAGGCTTTGGAGTCTATGGCTTGTACCAAATGAAGGACTCAGAGTGGCCACTCTAGGGTGATGCCAGCTCTGCCCTCTTCTCCACACCTGAGGCAGTCCATGGAAGTGAGAGATGGTGTACCATGATGGGTCATTCACCCATCTCTGAAGTTGATGGGAAGCTGAGTGCAAAGCAGAAGTCCACGCTGTGGATGACTCCCTGGAACAGTGAAGGGCAAGAAAAAACAAGAGAAGTTCTCTATCTAGTCCTTCCAAGAAAAGCCTTCCTCCTCATGATGGGCTCGTAATATAGGTGGCAAAAAAGACTATTGTGCATGTATGTGTATGTATGTGTGCATGCATACATTGCTGTGTGTGCATATATGTATATATGTGTGTGCATATGTGTGTGAGTATGCATGTGTATATGTGTGTATTTGTGTGTGTACATGTATGTATTCATTTGTGTGTATATGTGTGTTAAGAATGTGAATATGGAGTGAGGTATGTATATGTGTACATGTATGTGTGTGCATGTGTACGTTTGTGTATGTGTGCATGTGTTGGGAATATGAATATGGAGGCAAGAATGCTTTGTTGTATGTATTTATGCTTGAAGAGATACATCAAAATGTATTTTCTCACCCACAATCACCTTTTCTTCCCATGCTATTAGTTTATTTTGAGTCTACACTGGTCTTACAAAATTAGGGTGGTGGGAGGGCTAAGGGCTTCATCCAGTATGAGACTTTTCACAGTTGGGATTTATAGACGTGTGCTTTAACTTGTGGGAGCCCAAAGCTCTTTATGGGACACCTTATGTGTCAAGATGGGACATACCATCTTGAATTGGGGAAGTATTGAGCGATACTGAGTCTCTACAGATATCCCAGGCTACCTTAAAAAACAAGGATAAAGGTAAACATTGAATTATCTCCTAGCACCTTCATGGGGATGAGAAGAGGCAGGGTGAGTCCCAGAAAGGGTATGATGAACAAGAGACTGAGCTTGGGGACACTTAGGCCTCTGGTGGGAGCTGTCATACATGGATGTCCAATAGTGGGAAAATGTGTCCTGAATGTGTCCCCTGATGCTCAGTTCTCATGGATAGATAATGTATGTGTATACATACACACATACATGCATGCATACATACATACATACATCATACATACATATGTATGTACATACATACATACACATACTCATACATATATGTAGCCCAGGATGGCTCTGAATGTATGATTCTTCTGTCTCAGCTCCTGAGTGCCAGGAATTGTAAGGCAAGTACCAGTATGTGTGTGCACTGCCATATTTCAAGCCTTAGAAGACTTTTCAAATGACTCAATGCTAAGGACATATCATCTAAGGCTCAACTATCTATGCCATTTTTTTCCCATGTAGATTCAAAAAAGAATTCTTTCCCATTAAAAGCATGCCCAGCACGATCCCATTCATGACACTATTTCATGGACTTATGGTCTCACCCGGCGATCCTCACATCTCTTTGTATGTCAACTGTCAAGAATGATGATTGTTAGATTGTATTCAGTCCTTTATCTTTTCTGCTTTCTTCTTATATTAATAAGCACTTATTTCTGTAAAATGGTAGGCATTCCTTTTAAGAATAAGCAATCATAAGAGACATCCACACCCTGCTCCTAGGTGTCAGGTATATTTTTCTCAGTATGTGAACAGTCTTGTCTGAGGGCAGCTGTCAGTTGGAAATCCATCATGGATTCCACTCAGGCCTTCAAAGGACCTCAGCCAGAAAGGGAGAAACTAGGAGATGAAAACAAAGTAGGAAGCAAAAAACAAAAAAACAAAACAAAACAAAACAAAACAAAAAAACCAAAACCAGCAGCCTAGTAGGCAGGCCTCCTACTCAGGGACCAGGCCATGGCTTTGAGGAGTTGCCCTTCCATTTTTCCTTTGTGTCAGAAGACACTGTTTCCTGTCCTTCTGTTGGGGCTCATTTTGCCCTTGAAGTTTTCCTTTATGCCTCTAATTTGGGCTTCCTTCCCATTCTCTCACTGTTAGTCATCTTCTTGTTCCTGTGATAACGTGGCTAAAACACTCAAAGGAAACAGATGTGGGTTTTTTCTTTTTTGCTCACAGTTTTGGACATTTCAGTCCATGGCTATTTGTGTTCCTATTGATTTGGGGCTGGCAGTTGGGCTGCATATTGTGGCTGGAACAAAGCTGGTCATCTTAGGGCAGGCTGGAAGTGGAAAGAGAGCCAGAGTTATGGATCAATGGTAGGGTGTTTGCCTAACGTGTGAGGCCATGGGGCTAGTGGGGGTGGGGACAGTCCCAACATCCCTCTTCAAAAACACAACCAGTGACCTAATTCACTGCCACGTCTGTCTTAGTCAGGGTTTCTATTGCTGTGATGAAACACCATGACCAAAAAGCAAGCTGGGGAGGAAAGGGTTTAAATGGCTTACACCACCACATTGCTGCTCATCATCAAAGGAAGTCAGGACAGGCACTCCAACAGGGGAGGAACCTGGAGGCAGGAGCCGATACAGAGGCCACGGAGGCTGTTCACTGGTTTGCTCTGCTGGCTTGCTCCACCTGCTTTCTTATAGAACCCAGGGCCACCAGCCCATGGATAGAACCACACATAATGGGTTGGTCCCTTCCCCATCAATTGTTAGTTAAGAAAATACTTTACAGTTGGATCTTACGGAGGCATTTCCTCAGCTGAGGTTCCCTTCTTTCACATGACTCTAAATTGTATGTCCAGTTGACATAAGACCATTCAGTACAACCTCCTGAAGGTTCTTCCACCTCCCAGTAACACTACCCTGAGGACCAAGGCTTCAACACACGGGTCGTACTCAAACCCTGACACTGCCTGTATTTGGATCCCTCCTGTGCATCCAGAGGTACTGAATGGATCCTTAGGAGGCGTGCGTTTTCCCGATGAGGTCATTCTTCTCATTCAAACCTCTCTGTCTTCCAGGCTCACCGGCTTTCAGCTACCAGCCACCATAGTCAGTGCGGCCAGCATCTTGTCCCTGAGCCTCATCAGCGACTATGCAGTCAGTGCCCAGGGCTTCCGTGCCAGCTATGAAGGTAGGTGCCTCCCATTGCAACTGCAGGAGTCCTGGGTTGCTATCCTAGCCACAGGCAGGTCTGGGCCCTGTCTGCCCAGGACACTAGCTCTGTAGAGCCTGTGCCTGCCTAATGAGACCAGCTAATAACCAGCTACTCAGTTACTACTGCAGCCTCTCCCTCCCGTCCTGGGACTTGCAGATTGCAGAGCCCAGCTGTTCTAGTTTATCAAGAGGGCCTGGGGATGTCTCCTCTGCCCTGTTCAACTGGCTTTGGTGTGTGTTTAGGTTTTGAACTCTGTTCTGTGTTGGAGTTAGTTCTGTGAGGTAGCTCAGATTGGTTTTGAAAATGTGAGAGATATAAATGGTGAGTAAGAGAAAATAAACACAGGAGAGCTCAACACAGCAATGGTAGAGTCCGGATCACGTTAGAGGAGGAAGAAGAGTCCATTTTTCCTTAACAGTGCGGATTAGGGCTTCTCGGCTTGATCCGTACACATGATTTCCACTTCTCTTGGTCTGTTTAAAGACAGTGTCAGAATTCAAATTAACACTAATATCTTCATATTATACACTATTATTATTATTAACTTTATTATGTTAGTTTAGAAGGTGGTTCTTGTACATCTCTGTCATTTCCTTGGGAAATTTACATCTCATTAATAGGTAATTAGGCTGCTCTTGGCTAAGACCTGCACTGCTATTTTGTGTCACGATCATTAATAGGCGTATTTTAAGACTGTTAATGATAATTAATAACACTGATGACATAACACCCCAATAAAGCATGCCAATTATTCCAAAGCCCCTTCCCTCGCCTTTAAAAACTCAGAGCGTAAGGGATGAGTCCCTGAATGAAGCTGTAGCAACATGGAAACCAGTCCTACCCTTGCCTGGGAGGCCAGGAGTACCCCAGCAGAGTGGGTGAGGTCTCATTCCTTGTGCAGACTGACCCAGCTGGGGTGGGGATGGGGGTGCAGTGAATGCAGTAACTGCATCCACTGAGGACTTCTTAGAAGATCTTAGAACTGCATACTCCTGCAATGGCTCCCGACTGTCCTGCACATGCCTTTAACTGAAGGTCCCTGCCCTGACTCCAGCCACCTTAACTGAGAACTCCTGCCCTGACTCCAGCCACCTTAACTGAAAACTCCTGCCCTGACTCCAGCCACCTTAACTGAAGGCCCCTGCCCTGACTCCAGCCACCTTAACTGAAGGCCCCTGCCCTGACTCCAGCCACCTTCACTGAGGGCTCCTGGTCTGATTGTCGCAGCATCTCAATTAAGCCCCTAACCTTCACATCACCTGAGTGCTCTTAACAAAGACACACCTACTTTTCAACTGTGCACTCCTGAGATGCATGTTTTAAAACTGCTACTACCAGTACCATGTCTGAGAGCTTGGCCATCTTGGCTGGGCTTTGACCTGGCTCTGCCCCAAAACGGCCTCTGTGCTTCAGGCTCCTTCCTGAGAGAAGCCTCTTTGAAAGCTTCTGGTTTTTTCCTTCATTAACATATACTCCATGTACAAAACAATGTGCCTCATAATGACATTTTCATATGCACGTATCGTGTACTTGGCCATATTCATCTTCCAGTATCTTTCCTTTGTCTCTTTCTGCCCAGAGCATCCCTATGCACTTCCATTTTTTATATCACGTGTGTGTGCATGTGTGTGAGTATGCATGTGTGTGTGTGTAAAATCTAGATTCTACACATGAGAGAAAGTGAGATATTTGTCCAATGAGTCTGGGGGTATTTTAACATTCTAATTTCTAGTTCCAGCCATTTATATGTGTGTGGCATGTGTGTACAGGTACATATAAGTATTTGGTGCACATGCATGCGTGTGCATGCATGTAGAGGTCAAAGGCCAGCCTTGGGTATTCTTCCTCAGGAGCTGTGTACCCTCTCTTTTGAGTCCACTGGCACATGGGGCTTGCTGGCCGGCCAGAAAGCCTCAGAGAGCGATCTGTCTTGGCCTCTTCAGCTTTGGGATGAGAAGCATGCTCCCCATGCCTGGCTATGTATAGGGCGCTCTTGTTGGTCTGGGACTCAGTCAGGTCCCCATGCTTGCACGGTGTGTGCTCACCAAGCCACCTTTCCAGTCAAACTGTCCAATTCCACCGGTACCATTAGTCTTTATGACCCAATAATCTCTATTGTGGATGTGTGCCACCTTTCTTTGTCATGCATGTGCTCTTGGGTATCAAGGCTGGTTCCACAGCTGGGACGTTGTAAATAGTGCTGCATTAAACACAAATGCGCAAGTGGCTCTGCAGTACACTGACTTGGCGTCCTTTGGGCAAAGACTCACCATGAGTGCCATAGCTGGGTCATATGGTAGCTATATTTTTAGCTCTTTAAGGAACTTCCATACCAAGCTTCACAGTGTTTGCTTGAAGGCACTGCCTCTCACAAGCCGTGTACAAGGGCATATCTTTCCCTCCATTCCCACCAGCCTATTGTCTTAAGGTCCTGGGTGTGGCTTTGGAGAGGTTGCATTTGGGTCCTTGAGTTGGTGGCGTGAAAGCTGTATTGTATAGACCCTGAGAGTAGACGCAGGGGTCCCAGCTTGGCCCTATGTCCTCATGGTGTTCATCACTCCTTCTGAGTGTCTATCTCAGCACAGACCCTCGAAACACTCTATGAAACACCCATGCCATTGACCATTGGCACACTACTCTATCAAGGGAGCATCCCACACACATTCATCAGGGAGGTCCCAGGACCTTTCACAATCATGCCATGACTCCCAGCTTCTAGAGGAGCACCCCTTCCAGCCTGGAAGACCCCCACCATCAGGGCTCTCCCATGCTCTCCAGCCTTGTATCACCCACTCCATTTCCAAATGAGATCAGGGTGCTTGGCGGGCATCGAAGCTGCCTGTCGGCTATCAAAGCAAGTCTGATTCTCCTGCACTTCCCCTCCCCCCAAGTCCTACCCCCCAGGGTGTGGAAAATGAAGATAAGGAACTGAACTGCTGCTGGGATTTGAGAGGAAGGTGAAGGTAGGTGAAGTGTCAGCTGCCACTTCAAGGCAGAGATCAAATGGTGCTGCTCCTCAAGCTCTTAGAGGAGAAGGGTGCTCCAAGCGTAATCCCCAGGGGATAGGCACATGGGCGGAGTGTGGACCAGAGGGAAGGGGGATCAGTGTGTATTAAGCACTGAGTGTATGCCAGGCACTTTGCATACATTTTCTCCTCTAATCTCCCATGGCAACTTTGCAGCCAGGCTTGGCTATCTTCATCTTACAGATGTAACCAGCTAAGCCAAGGCGGGGTGGGGGATGGGCACAGGAGCAGCTTAAGGGGACTTAATAGCCAAGGGTTTTAATGACACTCTTCTGTCACAAAAGTCTTACACTTTGAGTCCTGCAGAACTCTTTGAGTAAAGGAGAGGCTAAAGTCTGTTTCTCAGGTAAGAGGATTGGAGCTAAGACAGAGACAGGAGGAGACAGGAAGGCGGCCATGGAGGAGGACACAGGAAGGCTGCCATGGATTCAGTGTTCCTCCTGGGTGACCTGAGCCACCCCACAGAGTCATCAAAGGGGCTCCAGAGTGCAGTGAGGGTCACCGGAAAAAAATAAAGTTGATACTACACACTGAAATAATTTTCACTGTTGGTATATTCCAGGGTCTTTGTGGAATAGACTTGAACTAAAAACGTGTGTGTATTCATGTGTATGTAGGTGTGCACATGTGTGGATGCATTTTCATGTAGAAGCCAGAAGACAACCTTGTGTGTTGTTCCTTTGGGAGCCATCCATCTTGTTTTATGAGATGGTGTCTCTCACTGCCCAGGAGATCACCAACCCAGGTCCTTTCATGATCATGCCATGATCCCCAGATTCTAGGGGAGCATCCCTTCCAGCCTTGGGGGCCTCCACTGTCAGGGCTCTCTCATGCTCTCCAGCCTCTGGCTGGCCAGAGAGCTCCACAGAACCATGAATCCACCATCTCTGCCTACACAGCACTGGAATTAAAAGCATATGCCACCACACCTGGCTTTTTTGTTTTTAACCAGGATTCTAGGGATTGAACTCAGGTCTTTATGTTTACAAAACAAGTGTTCTCCAACTGAGCCAGACTCCCCACTCCTAGACCAAAAAATATTTTATCTGTCCATCTGAAATTCAAATTTTATTTAACAGTCTGTATTTTAATTTGCTTCATCTAGACCCTTCATTTCCAGCCCCAGATCTGAACATGATCCCCAGGAATCCTTCTGCCCTCCCTGTTCCTCCTTCCGGCTCTGTCCCTGTCCTGCTCTGCCCACATCCAGGTCCAGCTCCCCTGGGTCATTCCAGCAGCGTCGACACCTTCCCACGCACACACACACATGGGATCATCTGTAGATGCGATTCTGTAATCTGGCTAATGAGGTTAGCCTGTTCATAAAAGGCAGCCCTCCTCCGTTTTTTTCCTAATGTCCATTAGAAAGGGAGCCACGAGGGTTTTGCACACACCACTATTGTTAACCAGTCATCTCCTGCTCACGTTTAGATGAAGAACATCCGTGTTTACCCAACTTAAGGCCTCATCTAATTATCTTCTTAAGATAAATTCCTGGAAGGCCAATTGCTCAGCCAAAGAGGCTGCAGGCTTTCCACTCTGATGCCCAGTTTCAGAGCACCCTCGGAAACGTTAGACCCACGCACATTTGCAGCAGCAGGGCCTGTCCGGCTCAGGACCACTTCCCCCTCACCCTGCCTACCCCAAGTGCTAGTGAGGTTTAAATCAGTTTCATTGATTCAAATGGGCGGAAAATGAAATCTCATTTGCGGTGACAATTTGCATCTCTTTGATGGTAGGGAAGGTGGAACACCTGTCAGTACTTACTGGCCATTTGTGGATCATTTTCTAAATTGCCTGTCCCAGTTTTTGCTTACTTCTCCATTGGGGCTGTTGGTACGTTTCTTATCTCCTTTGCATATTAAGGATATTAATGTGGTGGCTTCCCTTTTGATGTGTAGCAGTTTTAATTTATATGTCACTAATTTAAAATTTTAATTAAAAAAAAAAAACCTCTTTTTTTTCTTTTTGGTGATATCTATTTTGGGTGCTGTGCCCAGAAAGACCTTTTCCATGCCAAGATCAGATAAATATTCATGGAAAAGTTTGTTTTATTGTATGTGTATGCATAAGCATGTGTGCAAGTATGTAGGTGCACATGTATACACCCAAAGATTAACCCTGAGTATTCTTTCTCAGTCTCTACCCTTCTTGGTTTTGAGACAGAGTGTCTCACTAGCATGGGCTAGTTTGGCCAGTGAACTCCAGGGGCCCTTCTGTTTCTGCATCACCACCAGTGCTGGGATTTCGAGCACACACTAAAAATTCAGCTTTCTCCATGGGTTCTAGAGATCTAACTCAGGTCTTTGTACTTGACCAGCTGAGGCCACTTCCCAAGCCTTCATTCTGAACTTTTGTATGATTTTTGCTTTTTATTTCAAATTCCCCTGGAGATGAGTGACATTTGTCTTGGAGTCTGTGACTTCCTCCCTGCTTGACAGTGATGGTCTCTGTGCCCTTCTCTGAAACCTGGATCTTTCTCAGTGTGACCCAGAGCACCATCCCCCAGACGCCTCTGGCCTTGCTGCCCCCTAAATACCATTTTGTTCTCCCATCTCAGGGCTCACATATCCCAGCATCCTCCACAAGGCTCTCAAGGATGACCTGAGGTCATTTGTGTGCCTTCTAAGCTGAGCACTGTGTATGTGAGCACATCAGACATGTCAGTGAGAAACCCGGCAACTGCATACCTGCAATACCTGTACCCTGGGAGCTGAGGCAGGAGGATCTTCAAGTTTAAGGCTAACCTGGACTACAGAGTGAATCCCAGGTCAGCCTGGGCAATTTAGCAAATAAAAAAGATAAAGAGCTCAGTGGTATAGCAAATGCCTAGGAAGTGAAAAGGCCGTAGGGCTCAATCCCTAGTAGGGAGGAAGGAAAGGAAAGAAGAAAGGCAATTAACCCCAAATCCAGGCTGGCTTCTCATGGCCCCTTTGCATAAATCCCTGTAGATACTCTGATACTTGGTGATACAAGTCCCTCTGAGGACTGTGGATTGGTCAGTTAGATCTAGTCAACAGTGGAGATCCCCACCCCCCAAAAGCATTTCTTTGTTTAGCTCAGCATAACTGGCCTTGGCCACTCCCCATCCAAGTTCAGGAGGAGTCCCAAGACCCCAGACCTGTGCTTCCCCATCTGTTACCTCGACCTGGAAGCTCTCCTGCAACCACACGGGAAAGGTGGCACCATGCAAGGTTGAAGCGCTTGGGCCCACATTTTTGGATACCTGGGATCCTATGCCTCCTGGCTCTTCACTTGGACAGTGGATTCATTTCTCTGAATTACAGCCATGTATGACTATTACGAGAGGAGAGATTATTTAAAAGTATCTTTGCATGTATGTATGTATGTATGTATGTATGTATGTATGTAAGTATCTATGATGTGTATATGTGTGTGTTTGTGTGTGTTTGTGTATGTGTGTATGTTCCTGTGTGTGAGTGCAGGTATGTGGGTCAAGGTCGGAGGACAACCTTGGGTGTTGGGCCTCACTGTCCATCCACCTTGTTTGAGACAATGTCTTTTTGGCTGCTGCATACACCAGGCTGTGCAGCCTCCAGGGTCCATTGTTTTTCCTTCTGTCTTCCCCTCCCTTCTTCTGTAGGAGACTGGAATTATAGTGATACACTGCAGTGTCCATCTATTATGTGGGTTCTGGGGACCTGATCCAGAGCCACTCTTGTGGGCCAGGCACTTTACCCACTAAGACATCTCCCAGGCTTCACAGGGACCCTGTCTACGCTGATGATCTGGAAGGCCTCAAAGTCCAACATCTGTTAAATACCAAGCTGATGCTACACATTCAAAGTCCACACCTGGTGTCATCGGACAGGGTGTTGTCAAAGCTCAGACACTCCGAAAATATTGCATACAATTAATTACTTTCAGACTCTGTATATCAAGTTGTACATGAGGGTATCTTCTAGGTATACGGAATTATTCCTAAACCTAAAAAACAAGCAACATTTGAAAACATTTTTTATGTCAGAGTAGATAAAGAACGCTTATTTCTGTAGAGCTACCATGATAATTAAGGAAACACATTGGTCACAGAAGACACGTGGCATAGGATCTGACACATTGTCAGGTCTCAGTCTCCACCAGCTCATTGACTAAGCCACCTTCATCCTGACCTAACCTTGGCTGACATTATCAAGGAGATAGATGAAATATGCCAATACCTCAGAACCCAGTCCCACCCTTACCCATGTTTCCAACTCCTGAATTGACATAAACCCTTTATTCAACTGTTTTCATAAAGTAACCCTCAATCCAGCTGTTCTACTCTGAGAGCATCACCATGTCTTCTCGTGAGAAGCGGAGTAGTGTTCGCATCCGGGGCCTGTAGCCCCACCTGGAAGCTTGCCCACTGCCCCAGGCTGTAGTCTGCTCCCTATTGTCTATTCACCACCCTGGAGCCAGTGAGGTCAAGGCCAGCACATAAGTGCCAATGGGGCATCTTTTTGCATTAGTTGATGCTGGCTTTTGAGCCAAGGCTCTTACTGTAAGTACATCAATCCCTAGAAGTTTGGAGCTGTAGAGAGACAGGCAGGCAGGCAGACAGACAGACAGACAGACAGACAGACAGACAGACACACACACACACACACACACACACACACACACACACGCCCCAACACAACCTTTTCTCCTATAATTAATCCATAAAGTTCACAGATGCTCTGTGTCTCCCATAATACCCCGTTTCCCTTGAAAATCTGGGCCCAGAGGGGCTGACAGCACATAGAACTTGTGGTAGCGGTTCTAGCATTAATTGTGCAACTACTGTTTGCAACCTTTGATTCTTTTTTCCCCTGGAATCTCATTTTCATAGTCACAGCGTGCAGTTCGCCCCAGCCCCTCTGCATCCTCCCAAAGAGGATGAGTGAAGATGGAGTACTGCTTCACACGGCATCCCAGCAGGGTGTGCTTCTGCTCCTGGGGGATGGGGGTAGGTCAGTGATGGCACCTCTGCCTTTTGAAACAGCACCGGACTGTTGGAGATAACGGTCCTCTGAGAGCAAGCACGGTGCCAGAGTGTGCGTTTGGGTCTCCTAGAGATGGGGAGGCTGAAGGCGCTGTGATGGTGCTATTGAGTTCACGAGAAAGCTGGGGTGCAGAGCTAGGGCCCAGGACATTAGAGCCCAAATCCCTCCACTTTACTTCCTTCCTGCAATTAGATAACCGATTTCCTTCCCCAGGGGCTCTGGTCTCTCAGACAATTTCCTGGTCCTGAAAGAAGACTCCAGTTCTGGGGCATTATCTAGATACCTTGAAATTGGGCTAATGGAGGCCATTTGGTACCGTATGGCTATGCATCCTGAATATGCAATTTTGCTCCATTCAGGTCACTCTGGACCAGAGCAGCGGGACACAAGCTCCTGAGGGACAGAGGTGTCCACTTCCTCAGTACAAGTAGACCAGTGTGCACTTTTAAAGCACCTGACTCCATTCCCCACGGCCCTGCCTTGAGAGCCGAAACAGTCCTTTTAATCAGAGCTTCAGATTAGCAAATTAATACACAAGAGATATGACCTTTGAGACAAATTGTGTGGCACTTCTCAGGTTGGGGGCTGGGCTGGCCTTCTTAGCATGTTCTTCATGAGCCCCCAAGGTAGTTCATCGTGTGCCGTGCTGGCCCCTGCTTGGTGTAGCTCTTGTGATACGGTGATAGCTCTAGCCCTGTCCTGGTCATGTCTAGGTCATTCTGTGAAGAAGTCAGAGGGGCTGGCGCTGAGGGAAGGCACATATGTTGATGGTGGCTTTGTGTACCACGCTGGACGCCTCCTCTCATCCATCCACTCAACAAGGCTTTCTGCCCCAGGCAGCCTCCCAAAGGGCTTTGAGGTACACAGATGCAGAAGCAGCTCCGCCTTTTGTGCAGTGCTGGGGAACTGAGATGGGTAAAGAACGGGGACCCCAGATTTAGCTAGATGGGGCTCACAGATTTCCACCTTACCCACAGGGAGACGGCTGAGCCTCCAGATTCTTGTGCACAGCATATTTGCATAGCAGAGGCGATAAAACCCTTCTCTGTGGGGTGGAATCGGTGTCCGTCATTGATGTGTGAGTGCAAAACCACTATGCAGCCAGTACCACGTGGAGAACCTGCATCCATACCTGACTAGTTCCACGGAGATCCAGGTTACGTTGACTAAGACCTGTCTCTGCTGTGTGTCCTCCAGCAGGACCCTAAACCTCTCAGATCCTCCCATGGATCCTTCCTTCCAGGAGGAGTGTGACACGCTGTGAGAAGCATTTAACCTGATGTTTGACCCACGGCAGTCTCCTCAGTCAAAGGAAACTACAGCAACAGGTTGTGGTGTGATTCGTGAGTGGGAAAAAAAATATCTTTTCTTTTGTTAAAAAACCTTTGGTCAGCCTTGTGGTTCTTCAAAGACAAGGACTGTCATGTCACCTACTTTCTGTTGCCCCTGCTGTCATCACTCCTTAGCACACAGCTGGGGCCCTGCAATAGTAGCTAGCTCGTGTCTCTCCTGACCTGGATCCTTGTGTGGCTGGGCATGGATTGGCCCCATGAGTACGTGGCGCAGTGGCTGGAGTACAAGCTGAGCAATACTCTCCTTCATCTCCTCTCCACTGTGAGCATACTGTTGCCGTGCTGAGCATGAATAGCCCAAGCAGCAACCTTGCTCTGAGCCTTATCTGGCTGTCAGTCAAAGCCTCGAGCCTTGGCCTCCCTTCCTGCCTTCCTCCTCCAGCCACTGGCAAGCCTTTGGATAGAACAGACTGCCTCCCCACTCACTCTTCCGTCATGCCAAGTCCTCTCTCCTGACTCCCCCCCCCCAACTCCTCTACTCTCTATTTAATTCCAATCCAGGAGACTGCCTCTTTACCCAAGAACCCCTACTCCCACCCACCTATATGATGATATCTTTGTTCCCAAACCGCATTCTTAGTTTGGGGGGTCCTGTCTCTTTGCTGTCTCCATTCCCAGGCCACCAGATAGCCAGAAGCTTTGTAGGGCTGGGGAGAAAAGTGACCACCACCTCTCCCCTCCCCCAGCTCCCAGTCATGTGATCTTTAGCAACTCATCTAGTCTCCTTTGACTCCCTTGTTAGGTCACGACTATAGTAAGTCCACTCCATAGGCTGTTGAGCGCCAGGTGTTCCTCACAGGGGCTATTATGGACTAAACGCTGTAAGAACAAATCTATGTATCCACTTCGGGGCCTGACAGATAGCACACGGCAGCTTCTCAGGAAACGCGAGTCCTCATGTGGATGAGTTTATAGTCAGGGCAGCTGAGGAGACAGAGCCAGCAAGTCAAGACCCAGGAAAGCCATAAGGCCCCATAGTTATCAAAGACATACAGGTCACAACAGCCGCAAGGCTGGGCACGTGGCTCAGTTGGTAGAGTGCTTGCCTAGCATGTGAGGAGCACTTAGGCATGTGAGGCGCACCGAGTTTCATCCCTAGCACCTCCAAAGTAGGGGGAACCTCAAGTATCACTGTATCCCTATAAAACTACATTGACCCCCCTCTCCCAAACTTTTGAGAGTCGGTACAGTATTGGGACAGCTGCATAAAAAGGGGGACACATTGGCTCTGGTGCTGGTGCTGATGTAAATGAGTCCTTTGGGATCATGACCTGACAACCATATATCAAGAGTCACAAAGTGTTCAAGGCAGTTGACCCAGTAATCTCCCTCCTGGGATCAAATCCTACAGAAATAATTCAGCAGCAGAAGAAAGTTCTGTGCATGAGAGTCTTGGTCTCAGCATTATTTATAATGATGAAGAATTGGAAACTGTAAAAACGTCCAACAATTGGAGAATGGCTGGGAAAGTTATAGCGCCTCTGCCTAATGGATTTACATGGCCATTTAAAAGTATAATGACATTACCGAGAAATGCAGGATGATGTTTAGGACATGCTTTTCAGTGACAAAGTGGAGCACAGCGCTTCATTGTATTTATCACAACCATGTGAGGGAGTCCTCCAGGAATGGGCAGAGTGAAGGCAGAAAGGAAGACCATTGACGGGGAAGGCAGTGAGCCCAGGGAGGATTTGAAAATGGTGTTTCCTATACATGTGGATGTTGTGATTGCATGTATATAGAGACAACATGTGTGTGTAGTGCCCAGAGAGTCCAGAAGAGGGCATCAGATCGCCTGGGACTGGAGTTAGAGATGCTTGTGAGCCGCCAGGTGGGTGCTGGGAATTAAACCTGGGTCCTCTGGAAGCACAGCCAGGGTTTTAAACCCTGAGCCATTTCTTCAGCACCCCACCCCCATTCTTGGTGGCTGCTTTGAAGTTACCTATGTGGTTAATGGCGCCTGGAGATAGACCACAGTCAGAACAGAAGCCAAGATCTAAAGCAACAGCTAGGAAGTCTTCACAGGTGAGAAAAATATACAGATGTTTTATTGCCAATGCCTATAACAAGAGCCAAAGCCATGTGGCGCTGTTAATAGTGTAGACTCCAAGGTCTTGTAGAGATAAATTACTCAGAAGGAAATTCACACAATAAAGCCCTGATAAGAATCAAGGTGCCTCAGAAGGTCATGGGCCCTGTGTCCGGCATAAGACCCTAAGTTGATGTGATATTGGGAGAAATGAACAAGAGAAGTAGTAGCCAGAGAGGGGGAGGGAGAGAGAGACAGAGAGAGAGAGAGACAGGGAGAGAGAGAGAGAGAAAGAGAGAGAGAGAGAGAGAGAGAGAGAGAGAGAGAGAGAGAGAGAGAGAGAGAGATGATAGCGATCTGGAGATGGCAGATGAGTCTGTCACATAGAAAACAAATGTTTGCTCTGGGCTGATCTAGAGAACAGGGTCATGTCCAATGGACAGGCATGAGAAGCTTGGTCTCGTACTAGAAGTTGTATATGTAGTTCCAGCTACTTGAGAGTTGGAGGCAGGCACATCTCAAGTTCAAGTCCTGGTTATGCTAAAGAGTGTGTTCAGACTAACCTGGGCATTTTTGTTTGACCCTGCCTCAAAAATTACAAAAAGATCTGGAGCTGTGGCTCAGTGCTGGGGTGCTTGGCCTAGTGTCTGTACGTCAGAATAACTGACTCAAGATGCAGTGAGTTCCCCATCTCTGGAGGTAATCAAGCAGATATTTGGTTGGTTAAGGTCTTCCAGGGAAACCATTGGCATACGTCTCAAACTGCTGTGTATTCTGGAGTTCATCAAACTCCCACTATTAGTTTTAAGATGTGCTGTTGTTCTTTGTACCACTAATAAAATAAAATAAAATAAAATCTTTACAAATTAAATAATGGCACAGCCTTGAAGATAAGAGTCACCATGAATGAATGAATGGATGAATGAATGAATGAATGAATGAATGAATCTATTTATTTATTTTGCTACTTCATTGTGGAGAAAAGGTCAACACAGAAGGATGGGAAACTTAAGGGATGCTGTTCCAGGAGGTCGGGCAGTTTCAGTACAATGATGTGCATGAGTGCATGGTCTATTGGGAATGTTCTCGACATGAACATATGTCCTCTGTGACCTCATTAATTCTTGCAGCCTCAGTTTCCCATTCATAAAGTGGAGATGCACTAAAACAGGCAGGCCTTATAGAGTTTCCCCAGGACTATGAAGCAGTAGGAGATAGCAAGTCAGCCATGACATTGTCAAGCTCAGCCTGCAGCCATGTCACCATGGTGTCCCAGCACAGGAGAGCACTGAGGCTCCCTGGGGTAGACTAGAGTGGTTGAATCCTAAAGGAAGACTATGAGTCAGGGAAGGGCTAAGGGCATGCATACAGGATGTGACAGGCTCCCTCCTCAGCCTGAGTAATGGCAGGGGTGGGGCATGGGTGGGTGATCCTGTGGATATGGAGGGTGCTTCCTCCGCTCATGGAGCACTGACACCTGGCTCTTGGAAGCCAAGACAATGACACCATCAGGCTATCATAGGTTTGCTGTGGTGCTGATCGAGGGATGGCTGGTGGGTTTCCGCATGGCTCGAAGACCTCTCAGTGATCCAGCAAAACGCCAAGGCCTGGACATTGGTGGGAGGTGCTCCCTGGAAGTACTACCCAAAAGACTGAGGGTTTTGATCAACAGGAAGGGATCAGAAACCAAAGTGTACTCCCAGGAGGTCAGGCTGCTTCAGGGAGGCGACCACACAGATCTAGAGAGGGGCTGGGAGAAGACTGTGCGGGCACTGTGCCTGGGATCCCAGAGGAGGGCACAGAGCAGTAGGCAACCCCGCCAACAGGGCAGAATAACGGGCCTCACATAATGCCTGGGGAATCCGACTTTGGCCAGTCACTTAAGAGGAGCAGGAATCACCATGGTGCAAGAACTGCCCCACACACACACTCCCACCCAGGACTCAGCACAATGTGGGGATAAGTCTGAAGTGGGGGTGGGTTATAGAGATAGGGTGGTTGGGTATTCATCCTGACACCTAAGAGGAGAGGTGGGCCCTGTGCATTGGCTGTAATTTTGAGCTGCTGTACCATGGCTGGATCTAAAGCAAGAAAGAGCGCACTGAAAAGCAGAGGGTGGGGGAGGGGTAGCAAAGTCCTGAAGGAGCATGGTGTGGGCTGAGGAGGAGGCAGGACCCCCTTCTCCCAGGCTGACTGCAGGGTTTTAAGGATGCTTAGAGGTCCAGATGTATCCTGTGTGCTTGGGGATGAGAGGGCTGTCTGAGAAACCCAGGGAGTCGTATCAGTCTTCCTCAGTTAGACCAAAGAGAGAAGAACAGTAAGAACTTCGGCCTATCATTCATTCTTCCTTTCATGCATTCATTCACAGTGAAAGCGTGACACTGGTCACCCACAAGGCATGCGAGAGGCACCAGAAATACTTGTGAGCACTGTGGGTCTTGCCCAAGCTTTCAGTCTACTAAAAGAAGAGACATTAAACAGATAACCACACACTTAAATGTAAATAAATATCAACAAGTAAATGAAGATATGAATATGCAAATGTCTTAGCACTCCACTTTTATTCCTATTAAGATTCATCTTTGTTAGAGGCTGTCCGTCTGTGTAGTGAGACGGGAAAGCCATTTGATGCTGATTCTCTTCTGGTGAGTTCTTGGAAGGTGGTAGGGCAGGGCTGCCTCCCTGGGGCTGTCACTGACAGAACCCAGGCCATTTTCTTAGCATTTTAGCCTAGTGCTTCTTCACCTTGACTCACAGGAGCTTCTGCACTGCCACGGCGCTTTGGATGACAGGAGGCAACATGGCACTCCTTAAAGCATGGGTATTTGGAGTCGGTGCTGGGGCAGGGGATAACTTGCTGGGTCTTCTGCCATGGCAGTGAAAGGCTGAGCATTGGCAACGTGGAAGGAGATGCGTGTGGGTCACTAAATGGCATGTGCAGCTGCCGGCTTTGTTTCCCCTCCCTCCTTCCTTCTCTCCCTCTCTCCTTCCTTTCCTCTTCCTTCTCTCCCTCCCTCCCTCCCTCTTTCTTTCCCTCTCTCCCTCCTCCTCTTCTTCCTCTCTCCCTCTTTCTCTCTCCTTCCTCTCCTCTCTCCCTCCCTCTCCCTCTCCCTCTTTCTTGTGAGTGTGTATGTACACGGTCTTTCATTGACCTGGAACTTGCCAATTCCACTGGGTTGGCTGGCTAGCGAGTCTTAGCAATCTTCTGTCCCTCCATGCCAGGGCTGGTATCCCAGGTGTTCCCCACCCTAGATGTTCCCTGCTATGCTCAGAATACTTTCCTGGGTTCTGAGGATTAAACTGGGGCCCTCGTGTTTGAACAACAAGCTCTTTACTCTCTGAGCCATCCTCCAGTGGCATGTCTACCACAAAGCTTGGCTCTGGCCCTTGACTAGGAGTGGCAAGGAGTGAAGAAGGGATTGTGACACTAAAGAAATGTCCAGCTACATGGAAACAGAAAAGCTGGGCTCGAGTGGTCTATGCACACTCAGATGGAGTCCCACCAACCAACCTCAATGCATTCACTATGTGCCGCTCAGGGACAGCAGGTTAGGTGATGTCCTTAGGAGGTGTCTGTGGGTGAGCAGTCTCAGGCTGGAAACATCTGGGCAGAGGAGGTTGCATCCACTGGTTAACCGTACTTAAACACTCACATGCAGACAGAGGAGGAAGTTTTGTCGATTCTGAGCTTGACCCATATGAGGAAGGCTTTGACAATTTCACATAGGTCTGAGGCATCACTCCTTGACACAGCTGCACTCTTGTCAACCAAAACACACTCAATCAGGACATCACCTGCTCTTGACACATTCCCTCAGGCCTCCCTTGGTTTCCAATACCCTGTTCTCTTGTCTTTCCTTTAACAAATTATGGCACACATTCATGGTGGGCAATGGGGGGGATTACAAAGTCACAAGGGTGAAAAATTAAAACCATCTGTTTTCTGACCCCCTGTATAGCTACAACTAATATATTGTTCTTCCATGCATCTGTGCATAAAATTAGAAATATGCATGTACATATGTATATAAAACACTTTCATATATTTATAGTATTTATATTACTGTAATTATTTAAGCAGTCCCCTGTGTTTAAAATTTAGTTTGTTTCCACTTTTTCCCTGATAGATAATGCTGCAATGAAAAATTTCTATACATAAATCATTGAGTTGCATCTGATTATTTCCTTAGAATAAATGCGCAGGCACAATGATTTCAAAGACTTTCAGTATGTGGTTTTGAAAATGCTTTCCAAAAAGATTAATGTTTTTACCAGCAATATCTAAACATTTTCTCCTACACTCCTAGCACTACATAGTGACATCTTTGAACAATGGTGTTCCAGTTTGGGGAGGGGGGGAGGTAGGAAGGTCTTCACTAGCAGGGGTCAGAAGAGGCCTGGTCATACTTGGATGGGTGGCCCCCAATCCAAGCCTCTGCGGGAAATCCAGCAGAAGCGTCACACCAGCGCACAGCCCTGATTTATACTATATCCACTGAGCCTGTGCCAGAGTGCTCCCTGAGAACGGAGCATGTGTTTCCTATGGTCTAGGGAGTCCTCCCTAAAGACTGAATGAGAACTTCTGCAGTGCCAACAATGTACTCCTTAAAAGCTGAAGAAAGTACTCCCAATGCTTCCCAGGACCAAGGAGTGCTCCCTGAGGACTTGGTGACTGCTTCTTAAGGTTTGAGTGCTCCCTAAGAGCCAAGTGAACGTTCTTCAGAGGATGGGGAAGGTGGAGGGAGGTGTTACTTAAAGATTACATGAGTGCTTCCTGAGGACCAAGAAGATGCTCCAGGTGGTCTCGCCACAATGGGCATCTCCATGGCACTGAGGTCCAGCCTGAATCTCAGGAGCATTTGTGTCCCAGAGAGAAATGGGGCACCTCAGGCGGCACAGGACATTTTCCTCATTAGCATCTTGGATGGGATTTTGGGCTTCGACTCTGGTGTCATCTTTTAGCTTCTGCCATGGTAAAGCTCCAGCATGCTTTAGTGAGTCATAGGGCCTGCCTCTCTGTGAACTAGATGCAGAGCCTCCGGAAGCAGGGAGTCTGATGGCCTCTACCACAGTCTGGCTGTGGTAGAGGCCATCAGGCACATGACTGAAGCTCAGTGTCTGTGCTGATGGTCAGCACTCACCTTTCTCACAGACACCCCCTTACTCCTTGGGGGTACCTGTTCTTCTGACATAGGGAAACTTGGGGTGCTGCATCCCTCATGTTACCCGTGGTCTCTATCTGGACCAAGTGTTCCTAGGTTCTTGGTGTCTTGCTCAAAGAATTGGAGAAATGAACACAAAGAGATTTTATTTGGATGCAAAATGAAGGCACAGAACTGATACACTTGTAAGGGGACAATGGGCTGTAGGTGAGATATTTTTAACTATCCTCTGGTCACTGCGGGACTTTCTTTGGGGAGTGCAGGAGGAAGTGGTTGCTAGGGGTGGAGTGGGGGTGATTTTTTGTTTTGAAGGATAAGTCTTTGTTCTCTAAGGCTTTATCCAATGTGCATGCCTTGTCCCATGATGCATCTGATTGTAAGCACATGCACACCCAGTAATGCATAGATATTAGATGAGAAAAAAAAGTGGTTGGAGAGATAGCTCAGTGCTTAAAAGTACTTTTAGCTCTCTCAGAGGACCTGGATTTGGTTCCTAGCACCCACCTGCAGATCCCGCGCCCTCTTCTGGCTTCTGTGGGCACTGCATGAATGCACTGCACATGAACTCAGGAAGGCACTCACACAACATGTCTTTTTTTTTTTTAAAAGATGGCAAATAGGGCCTGTTCTCTAAAAGTTCAGAGTGCACAGTTTGACAATCTGAATTGTCACACTGCTCCTGTCTCTGCAGTGTACTTCAGAATGTCCTTGACCACAAACGTGGAGGTGCTGGGCTGGAGACATGGTTCGGTGATGAGGAACACAGGTTGCTCTCACAGAGGGCCTGCTTTCAGTTCCCAGCACACACATGCTGGCACCCAGCCATACATAACTCCAGTTCCTAGAAATCTGACCAGCTCTTCTGAACTCCACAAGCATCAGGCACAAGTACACAGATAGGTACGTAAGCAAAACCAAACCAAACCAAAACCCCACTCATAAAATAGAGAAATAAATCTCCTTTTAAAACAACAGTTGCTACAGTTTGTAGGGAGGTGTAGGTAGAAATGACTGATTGCCACAAATGGATCCACTAGAATAACTTGGGATGTCTACCTGAGTCTAAATAAGAGAGCAGAGATCCTTTAGGGGTGTGTGCCTGAATCTGAACGAAAAGATTGGTGGTATGTGTGTTACTTTGGCCATCCTTGACCTCAAATGTCACAGACGACATCACTGGATTGGTGGAAGGGACAATGTAGGTTACCTGAACAGTACGCATGATCTATGCTTCTCTCTAGCCATGGGGTGCTTTAGTCTAAGGTATCAGAGGAAAAGTAGGTACTACCCAAGGGAGAAGCAATCCAGAGCTCCTCAGATCATTGAGGTCCCAGTCCGTGTGGCCAAATTCAGAGAAAATTCTGGTCTCAGGGGAGCTGCGGCACCAGCTGAAGAAATGGAGGCGCAAAGCCAGGGGCATGCTGGGCTGACTAACTGAGGTGGAAGGCTGCAGTCCAGAGGACAGGACCCTCCTGGTTCATGGTACCAGGCCTGTGAGCTTCACCTTCTAAATTCCAGCACTGAAAGAGCCTGGGTGGCAGTGGCATTGGGATTGTGTGGACTACACCCGCTACTGAAGGAATCACAGATCTGCTCTATAGGGAGGCAGGAGACACCCTAGCCATGAGGTGTGAGGAGTGTGAGCATATGTTTAAGCACTGTGTGTGTGCATGTGCATGTGTGCATATGTATGCATGAGTGTGTACACAAGTGTGTGCACGTATGTGATTGTGCTTGCATACATGAGTATGTGCATGTGAAACCTATGTGTGTGTGTGTGTGTGTGTGTGTGTGTTCCATAGAACAACTTCAGTTGTCATCTCTCAGGGGCTGTCAACTTTTGCTGTTATTTTTGTTTGTTTGTTTGTTTGCTTGTAGGCAGAATCTTTCACTGGCCTGGAAACCACCAAGCTATCTAGACTAGCTGATCAGCAAGCCACCTGTCTCCTCTTTTCCAATGCTGGGATTACAAGAGCCAGCCACTGTGCCTGGTTATCTTGTGTGGGTTCTGGAGATCAAAGCCAGGTCCACTTGCTTACACAGCAAGCAGTTTATGGTCTGAGTTATCTACCCAGTCCATTTTTGGGGGCGGCTTTTGAAATCACTGCTTCTCTCACACCAAACCCTCTCCTAAAACCTGGCCACTTCCTATTTCATCTCAGAGGTGACCTCATAAAAGGCCCAAGCAGCAATGAGCACCCCCCCTGCTACCAGCCCAGCAGAGCCCTCACCCTCTCTGTCTCTTGACTGAGGCAGAGAAGGTCTCCCAGGCAGACATGCTTTGTCTGCTTCTATTTCTACTTGGGTATTTCTCCATTTCACATCTAATTGGCCTCCCTATTGAGAGATCATTTTCCCTGCTCGGGGACACAGCTCATAATTCTCAGTATCAGTATGAACATCCATCGATGGCAGATAGTAGGAGATGGTACCCCGCTGCAGTCCGCTGCAGTCTTTCTGTGGCTACCGCTGTCAGAGGTGATCGGCAAATGACCCATGAATGACAGCAAGCCCTGGCCTGCCCCTCCCAACCCTGAAAGGATTGAGGGTGTTCATGGTAATCTCTCTCAGAACATCATGTTCTATGGCATAGGGGACAGTTGGAGCTGATCAATTGGATGGAATTATGATGGCATTTGAAGAGGCCACAGGAGGACCTGGACCCTACTTCACACCATCTGCTCCTACAAGACTTCCTGGGGAAAACCCATTGCTCTCCGATTCCAATATGTGCTTCCTGCCCTCCCAGATCTTTGATGGTTTAACCCTTGAGATATTGAAACATCTTATAATCAACAACTATAAGCCTGGGTTCTACTGCTTTTTTTTTTTCCATGCAGAAAAGCTTTAATTAAATTGACAGCACGTGTCATTATTGAAAGTGTGCTCAAATCAAAGAAATGTGGTAGATACTCAAAGAATGAGGCTGGCAAGGAAACCCTTGATTACCAGATAAAGCTGGGGCTCCCAGTGCTCCAGCAAGCTGGCGGGGTTCCAGGGAAAATGTCATTATCCTCCTTCTGTGACAGCTCGTCTTGGTGCATGAGAAGAAAGCTATTGCAAAAGCATGTGAGAGAGAGAGAGAGAGAGAGAGAGAGAGAGAGAGAGAGAGAGAGAGAGAGAGAGAGAGAGAGAGAGAGACTCTATTAACTGAACTCTATTAACTTAGTGTCAAGTGTAAGCGGTTTCAGGAATAGCTATATCCAGCGTCACTCCCTTGTACACCCCACCGCTTTACCTTGTCTCTCTTATTTGCCCACAAGGAGGTTCCTGGGATCTTTGAATTATGTGATCCTAGAAAAAGATAAAAATTGCATTTATTCCAGTGTTATGAACCCAAAGTCATGGCAAACCTCGTATTGGCCATCTTGCCTCACACCTCAGAGAAAATCACAGGGGACTAGGAAGGAATGGGACCATACAGTGGTTGGAATGGTGCATGTGCTAAAGGCTCACATGATTGGAGCATGTGCTCGCCAACTGGCAGCACTGTATGAGGAGGTTGTGTAATCTTTGGGGATGGAGGTGGGGGCTCATTGAAGTGGGTCCCAGAGAGTGGGGAGTCCATCAGTTATAGACCAGCCCTGCCTCTGGCCTGAGCCTCTTGCTTTCTGGTTGGCTACCACATGGCTTTGGCTCTCACAAGCTCCCACCCTAGCTGGCACACCTCCTCCACCACCGTGGACTGTATCCCAACCTGTGAGTCAGAACAAACCCTCCTACCTTAAGTTGTCTGTCTCAGGTACTAAGATCTGGGCACAGCAATGAGAAAATAGATAATGTGGCTGTCCTATCTGATAGTTATGCATGACAAGAAGCGGGGGTACTATGGTTGGATGGAAAACACATGCAGAACCACATGAGATGGGACAGGGTTGTTCTCCATTGGAGATTGAGAGACAAATGCTGAAGAAATAAAAGCAAGAGCTATGCACTTTGGACTGGCCTCCTGGACAGTCTGAGAACCAGTCTCCACCAGACTTGATTATGACCATTTCTACCAGTCCAGCACAGAGCACTGGAGTGCGCAGGTGCGTGAGAGCCCCTCCCCTGAGTCACTGGATCTGGGCATAGTTCCATAGAGGGAGCTTAAACCAGGTTTGCCAGGCAGAGGAGGGACCAGATCTTCCCATGGAGAAGAAGCTAAGGCAGGGATGCTGTGGCCAGTGCCTGGCACTCGGCACCCAATCAATAAATGGGAGCTATTATTATTGCCCATTAGGGATCATCCCTCAGCGCCGGCAGTCAGGGCATGATGGATGCAGGCTGGGTTTGTGTAATGGGGATTATTTATTAGTTACCTTGTAAGAAGCAATGACAGTAAGGCACAAACCCACGTTCCTGCAGAGGAGTCTTAGCTCATAGAAATCAAAAGCCTGTTGTGCCTCTGGGAACCAAGAGCGCCTGTTCTCAGAGATTAATCCAGCGCTGCTGGCGAGACAGCAAGGGGAAGGGGTTGCGATTCCCACAGACCTTGCCACAACTCCTACCAGACCAATGCTCCTCCATTCCGTGTGTACTTAGGACCTGGGTACTGGATGAAGGGAAGAGGGAAGGGAGCTGTAGGAGGGGGAGGGCAGGAAGGATTGGGGGACATCCTCCAGCCCTGACTGACTTCTTTGCTTTGCCTGTCTCAGGGCAAAGTCCCAGAGGTGACACTTCTGACAATCCGTTCTTAAAGGCTGGAGGAGGCAGGTCTCCCTGCTTCACTCTTACCTGGCCCTCTGCAAAAACCTGGACCCTAAGCAATCACTGCCGACTTACCGCCTTAGACACAATAATGTAGTTTGTAAGGTTATGGTTTTGGAGCAGATGGTGCAAGAGTGTATTTGTGCAATGGTGCTCATTTAGAGGTTGAGAATGGCTGCCAAATCCCCGTGCATTCGATCAGGCCCTCTGCTAATTATTTGTTTAATAACACCTCCGCCTGACAACTGTTGAAGACCTAAAGACAACAATCAGGGAATCAGGGAACTCTTCCCCAAAGAACATGGGGGAAATTTAAATTTATGTGTTGCCTAGAAGGCAGCATGCAAATCACTTGTAATTAGCATGCGGGAGACTTGATGGCCACTCTGAATATTAACATTTGCTAAGTACTGGCATCGCCCTGGCCCACTCTGATTCTTATCTCACTTGCTTCGCACAGCTGCTCTCTAAAGTAGGTGCTGTGAACTTTTATTGTCCCCATTTGACAGATGAAGAAAGTAAGGCACAAGAGAACTCTAGATGAATGTGTTGGTTAATTTTCCTGTTGATTGTGGCCAACACTTTGTAAAGGATGGATGTATTTGGGCTGCTAGTTCAGAAGATGCAGTTCATCATGGCGGGGAAAGCTTGGTGGCTGAAGAGGCCTGATCATCTATGGTAACAACCACGTGTAGCTGCCATTGCTCTCAGGATACCAACAAGGAAGCAGAGAGCTTGGGCCAGAAGCAGAGCTAGGCTATAGCCGTTACAGAGGCTTAACCCCAGTGTCTTCTCTCCTCCAGCTAGGTCTCTGTCTTAATTACTTTTATATTACTCTGATAAAAAATACCCCAACAAAGACAACTTAGGAAGGAAAGGTTTATTATTGGCTCACGGAGGCTATAGACTGCAAGGAAGTCACAGACTTGGTGGATTGGGGACAATCGCTCAAGTCACATGGCTTCTGCAATCAAGAAGCAGAGAGATGAATGTGTGCTGCAATTCAACTCCCTTTCTCCATTGACACGGTTCAGGATCCCATCTAGGGAATGGTGTCTCCCATGGTGGGCAAGTCTTCCCATTCCAGTTAATGCAATCTCCATAATCTCCACAGGGATGCCTAGGGCCCTGTCTCTCAGGTGATTATAGATCCTGTCAAGCTGACAATTAACACCAGCCATGACTGTCTCCCACCACACAGAATCCCACGTCCCCAAACAGCCCCACCAGCCATGTTCAAACACATGCAGGAACCTATGGGGAGCATTTCATAGTCAAACTCTAACACTAGGGGAGCCCAGAACCCAGAGCTGGAGTCTGATGGGACCACGGATGAGGCACCCTGGTAGGGATCTACCTCATCAGCATGGAGAAGGCTACCTCATCATCAGAGAGAAGGAGATAATGACTTTAGTCTTTTTAAATAACTCATTTCTGTTATGGACACTAGAGCAATATGGTAAAAAAATGAAAGTACAAAGTGTTTTGTAATCAAACAGCATTCCGACGGTGGGAGAGCGAGGCATCATTAGTGTTTGGAACATGTCAACCTGTTCATCTAGCCACCTTGGGAAGACATCAAGTCTTTGGGACAGCTGTGAGGAAAGACTTTCTGATAAAAATGGAATAGCTGCATGGTCTCGACTTTGTTTTTTTTTTACTTTTGGAAATTTTACTTAATTTCAACAGATGGAGAAAATTAAGGAAAAATTGAAGGCATCATTAAGCTTTGCATAAATAGGACCTAGTTTCTAAAATATACCTATAAAGCCAAGAGGCAAGTTTGATGAACTCATTAAGATGTTATAGCTATCATCATCATCATCATCATCATCATCATCATCATCATCATCATCATCATCATCCCTTTGAAGCAGGGTTGCTCTCTGACTTGGCCCGAGCACTGGGTCTGCAGGTAGACTTGAACTCAGCCCCCATGCTTTCTTGGAATGCTCTTTCCTCAGCCATCTCCTCAGCCCTATTTTCATTATTCTTGTGATGATGATTTTTGCAGCATTAATTATTATTTTGAAAGATGATCTGCTCATTAACTTCTTTATTACTTTTACTAGTGTGTCTGTTTTCAGACAGGCTCTCACAACGTAATTTTGATTGGCCTAGATTTTATTATGTAGCCCAGGCTGACCTTGAATTCACCGAGATCCACCTGCCTCTGGCTCTCACATGCTAGAATTAAAGGTGTGTGCCCATCCTTATTTCCTTGGCTCATATGTGTGTACGTACGTATGTGCCATGGCACGTCTATGGGTGTCAGAGGACATTTGCGGATCAGTTTCTCTCATCTTCTGCCACATGGAACCCAGGAGGCAAACTTGGGTCATCAGGCATGGTAGCAGCCACTGAGCCACTCTCCTGTGCAACCTTCCTCATGGTGTGGAATCTTGGCTCTGTGTTCAATAAGACTGATCACTCACCATCCACCTTCTTGTTATGTATTTTGCATTCAAGAGTTCTGCATTTTGATTGATCTCTGGTTCTACTGAAGTTCACTGTCAGATAACTTTTACAGGAAGGGCTCATGGGTGTTGTATTCTCAAAAATCCTTACATGCTTGGCAATGTCTGCCTGTTGTCTAAATACTTAAATGACAACTTCAGCGAGGAGGCTGCCATTCTTGGGCTGTAATTCTCTCTGAGCTTGCGCAGATTGATCGGAGCGAGGCCTGCCAGCATTATTTCTTTCCTGTTTATCTTGGGTTTTCTGCCTGGATGCCTGGATGATTCATCCTTTCCCCCTCGAAGTTCAGGAGCTTCAGAAGGGTACAGCTTGAAGGTGATGGCTGAGATTTTTGGAGATCTCCTGGGCCCCTTTGATGGAGAGATTCAGCACTCTCTATTTCCAGGATGTTTTTGTTGATTATGTCTTCCTATATTTTTCTCTATGGCCTATGTTGGCTCTGTCTTGTCAATATTCCCTATCTGTGTTCCTCGTGTATCCATAGATTTGATCTTCTCCATTCACTTATTTAATTTCCTCAAGCTTGCTGACAATGCCCAGGTTCCGGCTAGAGGATTCCGGTTTGTCTAATTGGCCCCCCCTCCTCCTTGACCCTCCTCCCTCCCTTCCTCTTCTCCCTCCTCCTTCTCCCCTTTTGCTTTCTCTTCCTTCAGTCACCTCCCTGGTTGTCTTCTTCCCCTGCTCTGTCTGTCTGTCCACCTGTTGTTCTTCCTTAAAGCCTCTTTAACATCTTGATACTATTTTTTTTTTCAATAAATGATTTTAAAAGTAATTGGCTGTTTAGGACTAGAGAATCCTGGTATTTTTAAAAAGTCACCTTATTTCTTTCAATCCCTTCCCCCCTCCCTCCCAACCTCCTCCCTCCTTGAATCAGCTGTTTACTGAGGATTAAAACAGTAGCCTTTGGGTTGGAGAACGAAGAGCTGAGCAGGTCTGCTCTGCAGCCCAGATTGTGCAGGTCAGGGTAGGTGTGGGGGTGCCATGGTATCCTGTTTCTGCTTCCTTGGTTACAGAGCTGCTCTTTGGCTTGGGGTGCACACTTTCCCCCACTGCCTCGCTCTGCAGCTTCCCTGGGATAGAGGCTGGCCTGTAGCAGTTGATGGGGGGAGGGGCATCATGGCCTCTCCTGTCTCACCTTTAAAACATTCTTTTCATGATTTATTTATTATTATACACTGATGGGTAGTTTGCCTTTATGTATGGCTGCACACTATATGAAGTGCCTGGGGAGCCGAGAAGAGGACATCAGATCCCCTAGGTCTGGAGTTACAGGTGGTTGTGGGCAACCATGTGAGTGCTGGGATTTGAACCCAGGTCCTCTAGAAGAGCAGCCAGCATTCCTAACTGCTGAGCCTTCTCTCCAGTACCCCCCCCCTCACCTTTTGATGGTGCTAAGTCTCCCTCTGATATTCTAGTTTATCTATGGCTGCCATGTTTCCACTTCCTGAGACTCTTACTAAAAGATCACAGAAGACCTTTGGTGGGTCATGAGACCCTGGTGTTCTGATGTCTGAGCATGTTGAGTGGAGACCGTCAGCTTCCCTCCATGCCTGCACCTACACTGTATTTGTTCTTTCTGCTTTGTGGTCTACCCATGTCCTCCTTCACAGGTCCTCCTTCACGTGTCCTCCTCCACATATCCTTCACATGTCCTCCTCCACATGTCCTTCACATGTCCTCCTCCACATGTCCTTCACATGTCCTCCTTCACATGTTCTCTATCACACGTCCTCCTTCACATGTCCTCACATGTTTTCCTTCACATGTCCTCCTCCACATGTCTTTCACATGTCCTCCTTCACATGTCCCTCACATGTTTTCCTTCACATGTCTTCCTTCACATGACTTTCACATGTCCTTCACATGTCCTTCACATGTCTTCCTTCACATGACTTTCACATGTCCTCCATCACACGTCCTCCTTCACATGTCCCTCACATGTTTTCCTTCACATGACCTCCTCCACATGTCCTTCACATGTCCTTCACATGTCTTCCTTCACATGACTTTCACATGTCCTCCTTTACTCCCTGTTTTGTTCTTATTGTTGCTTTTCCCCTTAGGCATCAAGGTAAGTAAAAAGTGTAAATGTCTTTATTTGACATTTTAAAAAAGAAGTCGTTCCCATATCACTGCTGTCTAATGGTTACATAGAATTCCATCATGCCTATGTCACAACAAATAGCATTTACCAAAATTATTCCCTCTCCTACTTCTCCCTCTTCCACTGAGCCCTCACCTTTTCATATCCTAGGCAGGCTGTCTACTCAGCCCTCTTTCCCACATTTTATTTAGAGGTAGGTAGGGCCTTTCTTAGTTACCTCAGCTGACCTAAAATTGCCCCTGCCCCAGCCTTCCGTGCAGCTGGGATTACAGGCATGTTCTACCAAGTCCCAGCTTCTCTAGAAGGTCATTTATTGTATCTCTTTTTCTTCTACTTTATCTCCATCTTCTTCTGTTTTTTTTTCCTTCCTAACTATAAACTAACTGGGCTGTATGAGCATCTTTGGATGTCTGTCCAGTTGCCTTAAGCACGTTTAAAGATCTTGGAGGAAGCCTCGAAGAGGTTAATATTCTCCCAGTGACTTCAAGGTTCTTGTTACTGAGACCTGAACACAGCTAGGCCTTGAGATGACAGCATTAAAACCATTTCAGTCGTTGGTGTGCATCTCCATGCATGGAAGGAAAGACCCTCCCCACTGCCAAGCCCCTCTAATTTGCTTCCTTCTTTGGATCCTCATTCTTGTAGTCTCAGCCCCTGTTCTCAGAGGGATTATCTGTAAGAGGATTTCTCTGCAGCTTTTCTCCTGGATTTATACAAAAGGACTCACATAAGTCTTGGCTTATGGGACCTTAATGGGCTATTAGGGGAAACTGTAACATCTGGGGTCAACAGTAGCCAGAGGCAGCATCCAAGAGGCTGGGTGCTGGGGATGGGGGACTGTCCAAAACCCCTTCTTTAATGTGTTCATTAAGTCAGACTCCAGGATGTGCATGCCACTTGTCCATTTTAACTTTCTTAAATCATGGATTAACGCGTTGGAAGCCCCCACATATAAATGGCTAATAATTGAATCTCTCACATTTTCTTGCAGATAGATTCATAGGCATGTGACCTATGCTGAGCATCACAACTCCCCAAGACTAGTTCAGTGATCTCCTCTGGTGCTTTTTAAGTTCTTCTTCATGCTTGAACAAGGAGTCCTACATTTTCACTTTATATTGGATAACTATTGTAGAGCTGATCTCCCAAGTGCCCATCATAGCCCTGAACTCCTTCACCTGGGCCAGCAGAGGCTACCTAACAGAGGCTCAGAGAAGTCGATCTGAGCTGTACCAGGCTTGGGAGGAGTCTATAGCCCATAGGCTGGAGTCAGGACAGCCTAGAGAAAACACAACAGCAAAGCTAGCGCAGGCATATAGATGGAGGGCCATCTGGACCAGTTAACTGACTTCCGGGCATGTGGCCACAACTGGTCACACTGAAAACTGGCCATTTTGCATGCAGATGAGCTGAGGCTCCTGAGCTGTATCTCAGGGGCCCATGGCACGTGACTCCTACCTTCCTAGATTGCAGCTGAGCCATGGACACTGCTAGATATGCAAATGTCTTTTGGGTCGTCACTCAGTTTTCTCTCTATCGCCTGTCACGTAGCCAAGACAAAGGAATTCTATTCAGACTACTGTGCAGCCACCTCCCAGCCTGCCATCCTAACCACCACGGCTGTCTAGCCTCCCTCTTCCTTCCACCTCTCCTTTTTGCTTTTCTTTCTTCTGTTTTATTAGCTATACACAAAAAAAGATTTTTATTACTCAAATGAGCTCTCAGCATGTCTGCTAATACACTCCTAATGGGTTTTAAGACTTAAAAGCAGCAGCATGGATCACCATTTGCCTGCTCAGCAAGAATTTGCCTGGTAGGAGGCAGGACACGGGAGGGAGGCAGGAGGGGACAGGAGCCACCTCCGTTGGCCATCCCCACCATACAAATGAGCTGGGATGCGGTCCCAACATATTTAAACGGATCAGAGCAGCTTCTCGTTCACATGTGCAAATTAGATTAATCAGCCTAGACTCAGAGAGGGAATAATAATGCCATTACTAAGGACATATTGGGGCCCCTGGGAATCTGAGGGAACCTTATCTGAGCTGGGAATAATCTTTGAGTGACAGGCCATGACCTGACTTCCCTCAAGGGGTCTAAACCTGCAGATGGTAGCTCTTCAAGTTCTTCCCATTAGGCTTGATCAGCTCTCTCAGCTTCCAGGACAAGGATAAAACAGGAAAGCTAGCTGGGGTCTGCTCATGGGTCCCTGATACTTAGGATCAAACCCCCCTCCCAGGCCAGACTTCAGAGAGACACACAGTGTGGGCAGAGGCTTCAAAACATAGACCCTGGCACCACTGCTCAACAACTGTGTAACCTTGGGGAAATGATCTGAACTTCAGTGTTTGTGCAGATGATCTCTCCTGCAAAGGTGTTTCTGTGGACTCAGTGAGGTGGTAACTGCAGGGTGCTATGCTGGATTCAAAAATGCTACCTGTGCCTCCCTCCTTGCTACCCCTGACTCCTCCTTCCTTCTTTACCTCCTAATTTCCTACCCTTTTCCTCTTTCCCTCCTTCCATCTTCCCCCCTCCAGACCCCTTCTCATCATTCCCTCCTTTCCTCTCTCCTTCTCTCCTCTCCTCTTTCCTTCCCTCTGTTCCTTTTTCTTTCCTGGGTCACGGAATCAATTTCAGTGTCCACCATCAAGTTCCATTAAGTTGCTCCCACAACACCTCTAATTTGATGTTCCAGAAGACAAACACAAGCCCATCTCACATGGAGATTGTTCTTTGGGGGCTCCCATTCCCTTTCCTAAAGAGTGAGTCCTAGTTGGGCAATGCTTTCATTCTAGTTACCTTAAGCTCTCAGGTCCTCCTCCTGGGACTTGGCTCAGCCTTCGCGTCTTCCAGCTCCCAGCAGCCCCAGGATGACCAGGTTCTGCAGCCAAGGCATTCTGTCTGTTCTCAGCACGCCACACTCTAACAGCTGACAGACACAGAGTTCGTATACCTGTGCCAGGGCCTGTGGGCAGAGACGTCCACGCGGAGGAGCCAGGCAGCCGGACTCCAGGCTCTACAGAACATGGCTTCTTGTCACCCCTCAGCACTTCCCCATCTCCCTGTTTGTGTCCCAAATTGAGACAGGTTGAAAGAGTGGCAAAGGAGAGCCAAAGGTGTGGGGGTTGGGGGGAGGGTGGCAGTTACATAGGTGCTGATGGCCACATTTATTTCTGTTTCCTATCCTGTGGATTTCTGTTCGTGTCTTCTGTTTGTCTTCCCGAGTCATTTGGATGCTTTTTCCTTTTGCAGTGACATGCAGAGATGCCCTGAATCCCATTAGGGCATCCATTGTTGGGCATATTTTCTTCCTGTTAGATGTTCATTCTTAAGTTGTCAATCATGGTTTTCACCACATCACTCCAGCTGACCTCACTGAGGGAGATACCTATCCTCCCGTATCTTTGCATACAGGTCTATAGATGTGGTTGGGGTCAGTCCTTGGGTACTACCTGCCTGGTACACCATGACAGGAAAATGTAGATGTGCCACTGCCGCAGGTTACTAAGTATGAACCCATGTGGACTTTGCAATTCCTAAAGTATGGCTTTTCCTCGTTGCAAGAAGTGATTTTCTTCCCTGGGTGAAAAACGAGTAGAGATATAATCAGGCCCCATGGAGACTGGAAACTGACTTTGAATAAAATCGTTAGTGGATGATTCAGGACGGGCAGGGGCAACTAGCAGAACAGTTGTACGGTTTCTGCTTCCTCAGAGCCAAGCTGGACTTAAGAGCTCTAGAGGCTGCCAAGGCCCCTCACAGACATTTTGATCAGTAGGCCAGTCAGAGAGCCAGACTCCCCTAGGCAGGAGGCCAGGCAGGCAGTGTCTCCTGGTCCACTGTTGAGCTGGCAAGAAATAGAGTCCAAAGGTTTGATGGCCCAGAACACAGCCCTGAAGCCACCAGGCCCTGCCTGAAGCAGCCTTCTGGCAGTATGTGCTGGAGACCATCACACGCTTGCCATTGTGAGTGTAAACGGATGGTTCTAATCAGGATAAAACCAGACTTCATACGTGATTGCACCATGGGGTAGTTATCTTGAAAGAGGCCAGAAGAGCACGGCCTACCATGATCCTCATGGGAATCAGCTCAGATGATTCTTGGAGAGTTCTGTTCTTTTTTTTTTTTTTTTTTTTTTTTTTTTTTTTAATGAGACATGCATTTAACAGGTGCCTAGGGTGTGGGACTGAGGGGACCTCATGAAAATATTTGTCAGTTCTGTAAAAGCAGCTGGTTGGTGGATAAAGCCAACAAGATTAGACTTCCAAGTCCATGAGTGTTGGAGGAGTGGAAATGACTTCAGGGAAGGGCTCCAGGGTGGCAGGAATCTAAACTAACAGCTAACTAAATTTTGTTCCTTGAGTGAATATTTAAGGAATATCTACCGTGTGTTAGGAACTGGGTTGGGATCTAGAAGCATAATGAAAAAAAAAAAACAAAAAAAACAACAAACAAGAACAGGTGCTGTCCTTCCCTTGCCCCTTAAAGGAGCAAATTTCCTTATAGAATCTAAAAACACATATTATGTTCAACTGTAAATAGTGTCTGGGAGGCGCTCTCCAAGGTACCTTGAGTGCAGCATTGGGAGAGCCAGCCTAGTAGAAGGTGGTGGACTCTAAGCCAATCCTGGACAGTTGCGGCCCACCACGGGAACAAAGGAAGCAGTGATAGCTCAGTGAGCTGCAGCCTCCACCTTCCCTGCCAGCACCCCATCACCCTGCTCCACAGCACAGCTCTGCTCTGTAGGCAAATGGGGTACTACTCAGAGTACCTCCAAGTAGGGGTATTAAATCTTGCACCCCTTCACATATTTCTTCACTATCCCTGCCCTTTCTGGTTATCTCCCCCCTAGTTCCCTCCAAGGAATGTGCCAGCCCCTTACTTCCATTGTTCCATTGCACCACTCCCCTCATTCTGGACCCAGAGCCCCTTCATTTCTTCATCAAAGGCATGGGAACTGGGAACATCCTCAGAGCAGGGTGTGCGTTGATGAGCCCAATGAGCTGGTGATGCTTGCACTGACATGACCCCAGGACCTAAAATAACAACTTAAGTTGAGGAAATTCTCATTTTTAAATACCATTTCTAAGATTTTTGTTGAGAATTTCATACACTGTATTTCAATCATATTCAGACCCTTACCTTCAACTCCTCCCAGATCCGCCTCTCTGCCCACTCATCTACATGTTTCCCTCTCTCTCTGTTTCCCTTTCAACCCATCAATCCTATTTTATATACTCTTGAGTGGGAGGAGCATAACTAGGGGTGTGGTTGACATACCAGGAGTCACATCATTGAAAATTGACTGTCCTCCCGGAAGCTATCGATTGCCAACAGCACCTCAGCTAGGGGTGAAGATTCATGACCTCCTCAAAAACTCCAAGCTATGATTTGTCTGGCTTGAACTCAGGTCTCATGCATGGCACCACAACTGTTCTAAGTCCATACGTGTGCTGAAAACATTTTATTGTAGTCATCTACAGCCTCTGGCTCTTAGACTCTTTCTGTCTCCTCCTTTGCAATGATCCATGAGGAACCTTGAGATGGTGGCCATGGTATGAATGTCACATTTGGTGATGAGGGCTCTGGAGTCTCTTATTAACCATGCATTGACCAGTGTGGACGTCTGTTTTGGTTGCCATCTACCACAGGCACTTTTTCTGACAAGGGCCGAGATAAGCACTAAACTATAGATATAGTATTACTTCTTGAGCTGTTTTAAGGCTGTGCCTATCTAGCAGACCAACACTAGTTGGTTCTCCACTAGAGTCTATGACTGTCTGGTTACCAGATATGGCTTCCATCTTGTAGAGCAGGCATTCAGGTCAATCAGAAAGTGACCGTTTACTCCGGTAACATGCATGGCACTGTTGAACCAGTGGCCATCCCTTTGCCAGGTCAGTCTTTATTGTAGCTGTCAGGGTTCAGCTAGGGAAGGTTGGTAGTAACTTTTCTCCCTCAGCAGTGTGGATAGCACTGTCCAGCACTATGAAAGCTAACTGGTAGCTTTGAATCTCCAAGGTTAGCTCCAGCTTGATTTCTCCATGTTTTATGACTCACATATGTCGTGTCTTCAGCAATAGAGTCTTACCATCAAGTTCAGGCGGGTAACTGAAGGCAGTGCCAATAGCCTGTAGTGTCTGGATATCTATGCAGTCCTACTGGCCAACAGCTACAACAAAAAAGTAACCTAGCCCTGGCACTGGGATTTTTTTTTTTTTTTTTTTTTTTGCTAGCCCGAGATGTCCAGAGGCATTATCTCTTAGTTTGGCTCACTATTTCAGAAGGTTTCATTCCATCATGGCAGGAAAGAATGGTGGTACATACTAGATTTACAGAAATAGGTGTTAGAGATTGGTCATCGCATTGACCAGGAAGGATAAAGTAAGAGGGGAGATGGGAAGAGATATTGAGGACTGGCACCGAGTGACCTACATTGTCTAGCCAGGCATCACCTCATGAAATTTCCAGAATGTCTCAAAATAGTATTAGCATCTAGAGACAGAGCATCTAAAATGTAATCGCATGAGGAGGCATTAAATATTCAAGGCGCGACACCAACCCTCATGGTTATGAGTTAGGCACTGAGGGGATCGTAGAACTTAATAGCATAAGAGGTTATGTTTCCTGGGAGGAACAGCCTTTGAGCCATGCACAGAATGAAGGGAGTCTGGATGCAAGAAGTGGGTGGAGGAGGATGGCACAGTCCCTTGAAGGAGCAGTGCCCAATATTGTTCAGGGGAGCCTGGAGCAAGGGAAAGGCGATTCCATGGGGCAGCAGAATAGAAACATGCAGAGTTTTCCTTCTACATGGTTGGAAGTATTCATAAACTAGATGGCATGAAGTTTGGAGTCAGAGTAATGGGAGTGATGTCTCCTTAATTGATTATTAATTGCTGTGCGCATATACGTGTGTGGACATATGCATGCCACAGCGTGTGTGTGGTGGTCAGGGGACAGCTTTCGAGAGTCAATGATCTTCTGTTAGGTGGGTTCTGCGGATCAAACTCAGGTCATCAGGCTTGGTGGTGGGCATTTTTACCCACTAAACCATCTTGCCAGCCCAAGAAGTATTCTTTGAGATGTTCTTTCATTAGTAAGAGCAAAAGGAGATGGCACCTAGAAGAAGTAGAATTAGTGAAGGAAGTAAGTAAAGGGAGGTGGGGTGGGTAGGAGGGTGGGCTCACTGGAAGAGAAGAGACAGAAAAAGCGTGCGGACTGAGGAAGCCAAATTGTCAAGAAAGTAAGAGCTTCGAAGAAAGGAAGCAAGCAGAGGTAAAGAGTACTTTGGGAAGCAGGGAGGGAAGCCAGTGGAGATGGTAGTGACTGCCCATCACAACCATGGAAGGCAAGTTTTTAAGTGATAAAGGAAAATGTCAATTTTTCAAACCATATAACAATCTAACAAATTAAGACCCCATCCACTCCCTTTGCCTATTTTTTTTTCCTCCAGTGATGTTGCAGGGATTCTCGGGACTCATGGTTTAGCGTGAAGTCCTTTAGATCTCTCTCTCCATCTAAGGAGAAAGATATTGTGGAAATATCAAGATGAAGATATAGACAGGGGAACACCAGCATTATTTTGCTCTTGTTTTCAAAAAATGGGATAATTTGTTATTCTGAATCTAACTCTGTTCACGGCATGTATCTCTAGAACTCTCAGTATGTTTGGGTTGTTCTTGGAGCTCTCTTGGTTACTAAGTTTCTGTGATGTGAGTTCTCATACTGTATTCTCGATCGGCATTAAAGAAGCTTCTAGCTGTCTGTGAAGGGATGTGATGGCAGACAGGCAAGCTCATGTTAGCACATCTATTAGATGGATGTGGAGGAAAGAAATTGTCTGCAGCAGAGGTTCTCAACCTTCCTAATGCTGCAACCCTTTAATACAGTTTCTCGTGTTGTGGTAACCTCCAAGCATAAAGTTATTTCATTGCTACTTCATAATTACTTTCTAATTTGCTGTTGTTATGAATTGTAATGTAAATATCTAGTATGGAGGGTATATGATGTGCGACCCTTGTGAAAGGGTAGTTAGACTCCCTAAAGAGGTTGCAACCCACAGGTTGAGAACTGCTAGTCTGGGGAAAACCATTATTAAATTATTAAGGGTAGAAAGATGCGTGGTCAGTAAAGTGCCTGAATTCAATCCTCCTGTCTATGTAAAAGTGGAATGTGATGAAACATGCCTATAATCCCAACTTTAGGGAGGCAGAGACAGAAGGATCACTAGAACTTGATGGCCAGCCAGCCTATTAGAGTTAGCGAGAGGCCTTGACTCAAAAAATAAGACAGAAAGTGATTAAGAAAGCTAGCCATCATTGACCTTTGGCCTCTACCTGCACATGTACATACACATACGCATACATACATACATACATACACACATACATACATACATGCACACACATGCACACACACATACACACACGTACACATACAGCCACCATTTCCAAAGCTGTTCTCATGCATTGTCTCTCTTGCCACCCAGGCTGCTTCCTCCCTCCCTCCTCCATTACTGGATTTTATCAGCCTTTTTTTTTCCTCACTGATTGTCAAATACTGCTTCCTCATTGTTATTTCTATTTGCATTTTCCTGATTATTAATGAGGTTCTTCTTTTCATATGCTTATTCTTTGTTTTTGTTTTTGCTTTCAAGTGAGTTACCTGTTCATATTCCCCGCTCATTTATTCTGTCTGATTATTTGTCTTTTTGTTATTGACTGGAGGCTCTTGGTGTATTTTGCTATCATTGTTTTCCCTGTCTTGGATATTATGAGGTTTTCCCCCCTTCTACTCTGTAACTTGTATTTATGCTTTCTTTGAGACATTCTTTAGAGAAGACTGTAAAATATACATTTTAAATATTTGCCCTGGGTTCCTCGGGCTAGAGGAGTTCATTGACTCCCAGGATCCATTCTGACAAGTTTAGTCTGTAGGGGGTTGAGGCTTTCTTCCTAGGCCTTTCGTTTAGACAGCTATGGAACTGGAGACATATGAAGGCACAAGCCCAATCCCATATGGCTGCAGAGCTGACTAAAGCAGTGGTGATGGTGATGGTGGTGATGATGATGGTGATGGTGATGGTCATGGTGATGGTCATGGTGGTGGTGGTGATAGTGGTGGTAGTGATGATGGTGATGGTAGTGGTGATGATGGTGATGTTGGTGGTGGTGATGGTGGTGATGGTGATGGTGGTGGTGGTGGTGATGGTGGTGATGGTGATGGTGGTGGTGGTGATGGTGATGATGGTGATGGTGGTGGTGGTGGTAATGGTGGTGGTGGTGGTAGTGGTGGTGGTTGTGTGGAACTGTGATTATAGCTCTTGCTGGGTTCCACACCCACTCTTCTTTGTTCTGCTGTTTCCTGTAGATGACATTGAAAGACTTGCCAAGTTCACCACGGAGCTACTGCTGTAAAGAAGGTGGTTTCTAGTGTTCTCCGGAACCCTGACAACTCAAGGGTAGTGTGGCTCAGGGGACACCTGGAATGGGGTTGTCAGATTTCCCAAATCAATATGGAGAATACTCAGATGAGTTTGAAGTTCAAATAGATAATGAATTCTCTTTAGTTCTAAGTGTGTCCTGTATGATATTCCAGCATAACTATGTCACCTCAACACTTACTGATATTAAACATCCCTTCACTGTAGAACTGAAATCCTGTGTTTATTTAGCAACCCCAATGGGACAAGACAGAGATACTGGGTGGGCTCCGATCACCTAACCCCTGTCTTATTAAAATGGTTATCCCTTTAAATGTCCATGTATTAGGAGGTATGGTGCAGAGAGATCAAGGGACTTGGCAGAGCTGGGAATAGATAGTTGTTGGAGGGTAGTAGTCATGTAGGGTGAATGCTCTGAGAGGGAGGAGATCACCCCACTTCCTGCCCCACCCCACAATGAGGAAGGGCATACAGAAACACTGGAAGGGATGCAGAGGCAATCCCACAGGGAAAGTAGTGTGCAGGGTTGGAAGGCAAGAGAGTAATGTGTGTTTCCTTCAAGATTCTCATCACCTTAAATGGAGTGAATCCACATTAATTCAGATTAAATAACTATTTAATTGGCTCTAACTCCATTCCCAGGAGTCAATTCACAGCTCGTGTATGGATCCTTGGGCCTCTGATTACTGTGTATCTTATGCTTCTAATCATGCTATCATTTCATTAGATACTTAAATTTTTCATTGCCTTATTGAGAAATATTATTAATATGTACTGTGTGTGTGTGTGTTTGTGTGTGGGTGGGTGCATGTGTGTGTGTGTGCACACACCTGCACACATGTGTGTGCATGTCTGGGTTTGCACATATGCAGGTGTGTGCATGTGCACGTGTGCATATGCATGGCGTACACATGTGTCTATGTGCACAGGTGTATGTGCATCATGCATTTAAAGACTACAGGTCAACATCATTCCTGTATTACTTTCCACCTTCATTTTTGAGGCGAGGTCTCTCACTGAGCCTGGAGCTCACTGAATCAGCAAGACTAGCTGAGTAGCATGCCCCAGATCTTCCTGTAGCTACCTATGCCCTCCCAGCCCCACCCCAATTCCCAGCACTGGTGTTATAGGCATATGCTGCACTGCTGACACAGGTACTGGGGTCTGAACTCAGGTCTTCATGCTTGCACAGCAGGCAGTTTACCAACCGAACCATCTCCCCAGCTCTGAAATGCACTTTCTTTAAGAGTTGCAATTTGAGAATCTGACAAGCTAATGCGTTCACTTAGAAATCAACACAGGCACTTCCATCCCCCTCAAGCTTCCTCTCTGCCCTCTTTAAAATCCTTCACCCCTTCCCCTACCTCCAGCCCGAGGCAACTCAGTTCATATTTGTTTTGTCTCTTATACAGTTTCACATAATAGAGCAACACAATATGATCATACAGGATCTACTTTCCTGGCCTGGTTCCTTCCTGTGTCAAGAATTTGAGAATCCTCTGTGTACTTAATCTGTAGTTCATTTCTGTCTACCAATGAAGGATAGTCACTTAGCCCAAAACTTGAAACAATGCAAATTTCCATCAACAGGTGAATAGATTAATTCTCTATGAGCTAGTCTTGGTTTTTTGTTTGTTTGTTTGTTTTTGTTTTTTGTTTTTGTATTTTTAAGACAGGGTTTCTCTGTGTAGCCCTGGCTGTCCTGGAACTCACTCTGTAGACAGGCTGGCCTCGAACTCAGAAATCCGCCTGCCTCTGCCTCCCAAGTGCTGGGATTAAAGGTGTGCGCCACCACCGCCTGGCTGAGCTAGTCTTTAATTTTTTTTTTTTTTTTTACTTATTCACTTTACTTCACTGCCACACTCCAAGTCACCCCTTCCACAACCTTTCTCCTATCCCCTCTTTCTCCTCTGAGCATTTGGGTTCCCCTCTTTGTATTTCCCTACCCTGCTACTTCAAGTCTCTGCGCTGCTAGGCGCATCCCACTGAGGCCAGATAAGGCAGCCCGGCCAGAAGATTACAATGTATCTCCCATACGCAGGCAACAGCTTTTGGGATAGCCCCCGTTCCAGTTCTTTGGGACTCACATGAAGACCAAGCTGCACATCTGCTGTACATGTGCAGGGAGTTATGGCCTATTCTACATAAATGTGCCATTGAAGGAACATTTGGTTCTTAGCATGATTATTTGGGTAAATATCTAGATATGAACTTATGAAATAGATCGTGTGGTGATTGTGTGTTGTATATGTTGAACTTCATCATTTTAAAAACCGCCCGCTTAAATGTTTTCCGAAGTGTTTATACCATTTTGTGTTCTCACCGGCAATGTGCAATGGATATATCTCTTCAAATCCTGCTCTCCCCGGGCTTTTGAGTTTTAATCATCTGTACCTGGGAGTGGAATGCTTCACTGTGGTTTTAATTTGCATTCCCTGGTGGCCAATGGTGGTAGGCATCTTTTCACAACCATTTGGATATACCAGCTTAAGTTTTCTGGTATTTGTTTTCTTAATAGCTGTGTGATTATATACATGTACCTTATTTATATTTAACTGTGTACCTGTGTGTTTGAGTGGGAGTGGAGAGACAGGATGGGAGATGGGGGAAAGGAGAGAGAAAAGAGATAGGAAGAGAGTGAAGAGGAAAAGGCAGAGGCAGAGGCAGAGAGGCAGAGGAGAGGCAGAGGCAGGAGGAGGCAGGAGGCAGGAGGCAGGAG
>NW_022196900.1:84557204-84573471 GCF_008632895.1 Mastomys coucha
TCTAAAGCTGTGTGCAAAGTCTCCTATTTCCTCTAGACGTTGCATATTTTATCTTATACATACATTTGAGCCTAAGACACATTTTGAGTTCATATTTTTATGAGTCACAGAGTCAAGTCCTACCCCCAACCCCCAGAGGATATCCAATTTTTCCAGTCCTACTGATAGAAACGACTACTGGGCCAGGTTGTGGCTAAGATGCAACATGGCTAACTTCTTGTCAGCCCTTTTACTCCTTTCCAGTCTTTGTTTGCAACTAACATAGACTGTTGAATTTCTGCCACACATTAGGCATGGATTCAAATGCTGAGCCTCAGCTGGAAGTGGGGAAAGAGTTCCTGCCCTCATGGACACCAAGAACTACATTCTGGAGACAATTTACAGAAAGGTTTATATGTACAATAGACTACTATTTAGTCCTCAGAAAAAGCAAACGTTGCCATGTGCTTGCCCATCTGTAGCACACACGGACCTGGAAGGCACTGCATTAAGTGAAATAAACTGGGCATGGGAAGACAGATAGTATGCATTCTTGCTAAGGTGTGGGATGGAAAAGATTGAACTTAGACACACAGAATGGTGGTCTCCAGAGGCTGCAGCTGCAGCAGACAGGCTGATGGGGTGTCGAGAGGTGAGGAAAACAGAACAACAAAAAATGTAACAGTGAGAATAAAGGCACTAAGACAAGGTTAGAAACAGCAGCCAGGCACGCTGGTCTAAGATGGGGAGAGAGGTTTCTGAGAAGATGGCCACTGAGCAGAGACTTGAAGACTGGGATGTGGCTCGGCCTCGACTTTCTGTAGATGTGCATTTAAGGCAAAACCGCTCACCCCCAGACTCTCCATGTCCAGCTTGGCTTCTCTGTAGGGTTTACTGTTATGGGTGGGACCCCCCCTGTCGAGCCCATGATGGTCTGTCAATAGTCCCTGTCACAGTCCCTCCTGTGTCCTTGATGCTCTGGCCACTGCTCACACTGCACCTTGGCTGCAGGTGGTTGGGAATGGCTTCAGAAGAGCTGACTCCATCATTCATTTCTTCAATCCAGAGCATACTTCAGTGTCCTTGGCATACCACTGGACCCTGGGCAGACAGAGATGAATGCACAGATGGGTCTAGTTACTGCTTCCAAGGATGCAGGTGGAAGAGGAGATTTACATGCACCTGGGGCATGATGTTGTGGCTCTGCAGGAAGGAAGTACCTCCAAACAGCCCTTAGTGTACTAGTGTACTAGTGTCTGGCTGCCAGGCTAGGTGCCTTCTTCCCAGGGTTATAGGACAAGTCAGGCTGACTCTAGGAAATGTCTGCAACAGCCAAGGTGAGAAGGGATGCAGATGTGAATTCAGTTAGCAGAGGACTGCCAGGAGAGTAGAGACCTAGGTTTCTGACTTGAGCAAAGGGGGAGCAGTGATGCCACTCATTTCTCTAGAGGACATAGGATGAACAGGATTAAATGAATGGGGAACACGAGGAAGGGGTCATTGGGGAACATGGGAGAGGTAAGGAGATCCAGGTAGAAATGCCTAGTACTGTGTTGTACTTAAAGGCCTTTGTCCATGAAAACGGTGTAGGCTAGGTGCCAGGCCTTGAGATCATCTGCAGAGACTATAATGGACACCAGAGGGGAGATTAGTTACATTAGAGAGGTATCTAAATGAATGTTTTCTCTGTTCTAGGCTCCTTTCCAAAGCTTCAGTGTATTCGTTAAGATGTTAGATTCTAGTGCCCCCAGTTCCTTAGGTTCAAATCCCAAAATTACTTTTTCTTAACAGAGTAACCTTGGGCAAGCCACCTCACCTCTATTTCTGTTTTATTTATAAAATGTTAGGGGTAATGCATTTACCTGTGGTATATCATGAAGAAAACATTACTTGGTGCACACATGCTACTCCGTGTGCTATTACACACATAAAGTGTGTCATTGCTGAATGGCCAATGAAGAGATGCTAATTATAGTATCTTTTTTTTTTAATCCTGAGAAAATAGCAGCATCATTATCCATTTTACAGATGAGAGAATGGCCAAGAGCCATAGAATCAGATTGTGGAACCTTTAGGACTTGAACAGAGGACCCTGTGTCTGCGTAGTCCACCAGGCCAGGGTGTTTTCCTTGTGGACCAAGCCCTCTGCGTTACTGAGCACTTGACTGACACCCCACGCCAGAAGTCATTCAATGCTTTCCCGGGCCTTCATCACACCTGTGCTTCCGACCAGCATCAATTCCTTTATACCTCAAGCCTGGGAACAGGGGACCTTGGAGACAAGCTCACAGTTCTTCCCCACGGGGGATACTGCTTTGCCTAGATAGACCCTATGGGTGTTTTTGTCTTTTATAAACAGATCCTTCCTCTCTCAGGAATCCTTCCCTAGAATCTCCTGCCCAGGATGCCCTGTTCTGAGAATCCCCGGCTATCGGATCATGAGCATTTTAGGAGAGAGATGCTCTTCCCCAGCTTATTATGTGGCAAATCAGAGTCAGGTGGTGCCTGTTCCCTACCTGGCCAGGGCAGAGGAGGCTTTGTACAGAGACCGACAGGAGTCTATTAACCGTGCTCAGTGTCCTGGGTTATGCTCCAGGTGTCCCATTTGGAGAAGAGAGCTAGACGGAGCCCTGGCCAAGAGAGCAGAGAGGGTTGGGGCTGGAGCCAGAAGTGCAGACTTGCAGGAAGGAAGGCTGTTAGCAAATAAACTGCAGACAGAGGCAGACACTGTGACAGAAGCCTGATTAAGGAATAGGCCGGCAGTCCAGAGGAAAGCACCAAGAGCAGACAGAGCTAGACATGAAGGCTGGCTCTGCTTACTGCCTCATCACAAAGTACGGGGCCTCTCTGGCCCTTAGTGCCCTCTGTGGTAGCATGCATGCTACATTGGCAGTCCCTCACGGGGTGGTTTGAGGACTCCTGCTGTGCTAGGGTGGTTCTGTCTGGTCTCCCTTGTCTCAAAGGGTAGAGTCCTGCAGAGGGCACACCCAACGCAGCAATGAGAGGTGAGGAAGACCACAGGACTGTGGCCTGAGTGCACCGAGTGTGAGCCTTGTGTCCGGACACTGCAGCTGAACAGAGGCTTCCGGGACTGAGATAAGAGTGGGCGGAAGTAGTTAAAAAAGAAACTAGATGGTGCCAGTTTGGGGCTAGGCCTTGAGTTGGATTAAGGAGGTACCAAGGCAAAGGAAGAATCCCTCTGCCCATGTGGAACTCTAGGCAATGGTGCAGTTGGTCCTAGTCATGAAACAGTTCCAGCCTAAGTAGCGTGCTCAAGGGGGGAGACAGAGAGCAGCTCACATGGGAAGAGTTGATGGTGTTTGTGTTCCCTAGAGCCTAGGATTAGACTGTGGTGTGTGCCGTGAAATGAAGGATGCAGGCTCCCTCTGCACACTGCTAGATTGGAAGAGAGCGCAAACTGGTCCCAACAGGACTAAGCTAGGCCTGAGGACCTTGGCCTCCATCTTGAAAACCACAAGGACATTGATCCACTGGGAGGGTGCTTTCACACCTAGTTGATTCTCCTGAAATATAAAAGTATCCCTTTTTTCTGTCCAAAGTCCAGAGAGGACAAATGACTTACCTAGTGACACACAGTGAACAAGTAGTATCCTGAGCTCTTCCTCTTTGGGGTCTTTTGCTCTTCCTCTTGCATGTCCCCACCTGTCAGCCAGTATGCCTTCCCAATATGAGGCTCTTCCTCCCAGCCTGCCAAGGCTTCCCTCCCTTCAGAGGAGCTAAGGCTGCCTCAGGCCTGGCCCAAATCAGTCCCTCCTGTCCTCCCCCCCACTGCCAAAACACTAACTGGCACCCCTGGCATTATGGACTCCAGTGTGTGAGAGCAATTGTTCACAGCTTCGCTCTCGCTCTCTCACATCCCTCAAACCCTGAAAGCCTGGCTCTAGGCTATCTGCCCAGGGAGGGGTGGTATGGGTGGGGAAGGAAGGCTGTCTAGAGCTCCGAGTACCCATGGGGAGAGAGTGGCAGCCAAGCCGCTGGTCCCATCTGAACGGAGCTGCCAGGCAGCCTTCCCTCTATCTCCAGCCCTGGCATTTGGCTGCAGTGTGTATTTGGTTTGAAAATGATGGATTCCGAGAGCAGTGAGGGCTCTCACGTCAGACTCCTGTCTTTGTCCAAACTGTCTTGTTTTTACTGACAGTTTCTATAATAAGCAAACGGAACACATTTGTGTGTCTGCGGCACTGTTCTATTAGCGTCATCTGCCTTTTGCATGGGGCTTCTGCTCATGAGTTCTTTCGAAAGTCTATTTCTTTCAACAAAACTTAAGGCCGAGGGATGTGGCTTGGGTGATAGGGCGCTTGCCAAGCGTGTGGGGAGCCCTGGGTTCAGTTCCAGTGCAGCATGGAAATGGTGGTGTGCATCTGTGATCCCAGCATGAAGCAGGGAGATCAGTCCAGGATCATCCTGAGAAAGGAAGAGTTAGAGGTGAACCTGAGACACCCAAGACTCTATCTCAAAGACTTGGTCCTCCAAAATTCCAACATCACATCCTTGCTTGTCTCAAAGCTCTGGTGTGGACTAAGGCTGCATAGAAATACAGACATGCGAACCGACCCACAGTAAGGATGTTGGCATCCTTACTTACGGATCACTGGGGACTTAACACTGCCATAGTATCCTGGCTTTCATCTGAAGGAGCACCATGGTTGGGTGGTGGGGTGGTGGGGTGGTGGGGTGGTGGGGTGGTGGGGTTGAGAAGGTCCCACCCCGCTGCTCCCTTCTGACTCAGGAGCTAAGAAGTCCTGACTTCTCCACTGTTCTTCTCAGCCCTGATTATAGGATAGAACTTCTCTCTCTGTCCTTAAGATGGAAATGCTCCTTCTGCTACTGGAAACATATGCACAACAGTGTTCTCTCTCCTCAGGGTCCCTTCCTCTCTTGACCAGAGAGCTTTTGCCCCAACATACCCTATCTGGGGTCAAGGGGTCATGGGGTGGTGACCACTTGGAACAGCAATTGTGACCCACATCTTTACATGTGCTCACTTTGGCCTTAGTCATGGCAATCTCCTTTCGTCCCCTGCTGCAGAAAGAGAAAGGCCAAGGCAGTGGACACAGTGAGGACCAATTTCCCACCCAAAGAGGGGTTACGTGGTCACAGACCAGGTCTGGAAAATGACCTTCAGAACCTGTCATCATACTCTACATAGCCAGTGGGGTCTTCTTCACCTGAAGTGGGAACAGTGCTTCTGGGTAATGGGGTGGAGTGGGACAGGCAGAGCTAGGTGGGGAGACATCTGAACAGGCCTCACCCTGAGGATAGCTGCGAAGCAGCTTCACAGTGCATGGTGATGCTCCTGGCCGATCCTGGGCTGCTATGGGAACCTTCCAAAGGACCCTCCTACCTCTGCCATGTCCATCCTTCAGTTCATTTTTCTTGGGGTCCCAGGCCCCACAGTTCCTCACTTTATCCCATGCTCCCAAAGGACTTAGACTCACATTCTCTTGAAGCCTTCCAGGTTTTAATGCCTCTCCAGACTGAGTCATGAGTCATTTGTGTGGTTACTGTCTGCAATGTGTGTGTGTGTGTGTGTGTGTGTGTGTGTGTGTGTGTGCAAACACATGTTTCTGATGCATGTGGTAGTCCAGATGACAACCCCGGATGTCTTTCCTCAGGTGCTGCCCACCCTTTCCCCCTGAGACAGGATCTCTCACTTGGCCTGGAACTTACTAAAGAGGCTTGGCTGGAGAGCTCTAGGGTGCCGCTGGCCCTGGTCTTTCCAATCCAAGTGCACTTTACTGACTGAGCCATCTCAGTCCTCGGGCTGAATGTCTTCAGGCCCTTCCTATTCCGTCTGCCCCCAAGTCCTACCTGACATCCCAGAATCCACTTCCCCAGTACAACCATCATTCAGTCATTCAGCAGGACTTCAGCAAGCCCCTGCAAGGTTCTGTGTGCCAAGCTGGGTTTGTCGTGGGTGCAGTGAGCTCACTTTAGGTACTGGAGGATCAGAGGCTACAGGACAGACATCCCCTCCCCTCTGACATTTTGTTAATAAAAAATGGAGGATTCAGTAACTTTCTCTAAGGCAAACAGCTGCAAGGTAGAAGGCCTAGGCTTGAATCCAGAGGTTAGCTTCAGAGCCCAGGCCTGGGGCACAGAGCCACTGTGTAGGCTGATGGCAGGAGGTAACTTTCTTGTTCTCCAGGTCTTCCCATGCTGATGAGCTTTCTGAGCTCCCAGCTCAGTGGACAGACCCTCTGCTTGAATCAGAAACTGTGGCTTCTGCCTTCCAGTCCTGCCTGTCTCCTCATTATCTCTCCTCCCAGCCTGCTTCCTCCCTCATCCTGCTGCCCCTAACTCAGGGCTCCATCCTTTCTCACCTGGATGCCACATTAATTGCCTTGCTGTGTTCACTGTTGTTCCTGACAGCCCATTAAACGAGATTCCCAGTCAGCTTGACCAAGTTATCCCTCCTGGGCCTCTCTGCCCTCACACACTAAGTTTCTCCCTTTGCAGCTGGCTGATCACAGCCCCCCACCCTTCCAGGCCTCACCCACAGATCCCCTTCTGCCTGAGGGATGTCCTCAGTCTCCACCCCAAACCAACTGTGTCTAAGTCTCCTCCTCAGGATCTTTGTATGGCTACCTTCGATTTATAGACATAATGCGTGACTGTCTGTCTGTCTGCCTCTCTGTCTCTCTGTCCATGTCTATGTCTATGCCTGTGAGTGTCTGTGTGTGTGTTCCCATACATGCACACATATGCGGGGAACTCAAAGGTCTGAGTCAGGTGTTTTGCTCTATGACTTTCTTTTTGGAGAAAAGGTAATCTAATGTCACAAACATAGAACTCACAGATTTGGCAAAACTAGCTCTCCAGCAAGCTCTGGGCATCTACCTGTCTCCAGCTCAGTAACTCTAGGATTACTGGTCTACATACATCTAGTTTTTTATGTGGATACTGGAGTCAGGAACTAAGATCCCCACACTTGCATGGCAAGCACTTTAGCAACAGAGCTATCTGCCATCACCCCTGCTCCAATGTATGGTGACAGTGTACTGTTATCACTTAATGGTCATTTGTCCATTTTCATGAGGTTGACAACTTTAGGAGGTTTGGGATCTGTCTCCCTCTGGTCTTCATTGTGTCCCCCAGCACCTAGCCTAAGGTGTAGGGTTGGCTCTGGCCAGAAATATATGACAAACAAATGAAAACCAGCAGGAGGAGGAGACCAGGCAGGTGAAAGCATGCAGCCCAGGCCCTCACCCCACACAGGCACCAGAGGGAAAAGGTAACAAGTGTCTGTGGAAGTGATAATCAGTCTTGAGCAAGCCTTCCCTGGTTCCCAAATGGGGATGGTACCCTCAGATGACTGGAGCGGTGACTACAGACAGCAGCTAAGAGGCCACCAAGAGCTTCGAGGGCTTCCTGTGCAGCCAGAGGGGGAGCAGAACAGGAGGGCACCTTGTCTGCAAATGTCTGTGGGTGGTGACTGAGAGAGGCTGGAGCCAAGGCCATATACTCCTGAGGATAAGGCTCACAAAGAGGTGGGTGGTGATGCAGAGATCTGGTGCTGAGCCTGGCAGCCTGGAGTCAGGGCTGCAGCACTCTGAGGCAGAGGCTACAGAAAGTTTGGAGCAGAGAAGTGAACACTCTCTCAGGCCTGTGGCTATGACATGCTCAGAACGCACTGGGCCCAGGCCTCTTCTACATCAGACGTCCCTGCTTCCTTACTTTACCTAACAAAGTTTGTCAGAGTCCCCAGAGATTGTCTCTTGAGCTCCCAATGTCCTATCCACACTCCTGGATGATCTCCTAGGACGTTTCTTTCCTTTGTCCATTTGGGTCAGCCTTCTCACCTTTTGGCTCATAAATGAGCTTTGCCTCTACCACATGGCCTTTGCAAATGCCAAAGTCTGACTTAAAAAGCTCTTCCCCCTTCCCTTCAGACCTTAATTCCAGTATCACTTTCTCAGAGGGCCTAGTCCAAATTCTACTTCTCCATCCTCTTCCATGTCTTCATCCCCAGTAAGAGAGCTTATGAGGGTATCTTTGTGTATATGTATTGGGCTTTCTGGAAGTTTCCAGAAAGCATAGGCTTAGCACCATGGTCTAGAATCTCGTGTGCAGTAAATGTTCATACATGAACACAAGCATGAAGGAGCCAAGGCAATGGCTGAGTGGACAGAGGTAAGAAAAAAACAAAGTAGCTCTTGTGAATTGAGCAACTACTGTGTGCAAGGCCCTATGGTCAGTCCTTTCTTAGCCAGTTTGGATATGCACTCCCAAGCTTTTCCCTGTCTATCCAGAAAGTTGGAAGACCCTGTATCCCCCTGTAGTCTGCCTCAGTTTCTCTTCACCCAGCTCCAAGCCTCAGCAAGGGCAGATCCTGTGGCCTCTAGGCCTCAGTTTACCTATTCTAAGAGAGGGGTTTGCTCTGATATCATCTCTGAAGACAAACCATGTCAAATGTGACCCTCTACCTCTGTGATTTACTTCCAAGGTAGTTTTATGACTTCATCTCAGGACCAACCAGGTCCTTCCCAGGAGTCCTACCCCCCTAGATCATACTGGGACCTGGCTGTACATCTTCATTTTCATGGCTAGTAAAGAGACCATAGTGATGGTTCTTCCTGGCTCTGAGTCACACACTCCATCTGCCGACCTGCCTGTGAGAAGCTTGCAGGTTTGGAAAGAGACACGATACCCAGACGCAAGCAGACACTGGAATATCAGAGACTCCAAGGAGTGGGAGCCTTTAGAAACCACTACTGAATGCCAGGCATTGCTCTGAACCAAAACTCAGAGAGGTGAAGGAAGTTGTCCAAAGCTGTACAACTAGTTCGTGGCAGCACTGGGCTTTGGACCCTGGCAGATGGTTTCCAGGGTCCCTTTTAGCACATGTGTCATAAGTCTGAGATATGCCACACAGCCAACTAAGATATACAGGCTTGTAAGAGTTACACATCTGCACATACACATTTTCATGCTTTCCCAGTGAAGCTAATATATGCCTCTGGCCCTCTTCCTATTTCTATCCCTGGGGTACATTTAGTACCTGATTCCTCAAGCTGCCTCAAAGCCTTGCACGGAACTGGAAAGAGTCTCTGCTCAGCCCGGATGTAGCTTGGATCTACATCTGTAGTCTTTCTATGACCTGCTGGAACTGAGGCCTTATCTGGTCTGCGCTTGCAATTCCCCTGGATAGTGTGTGACCTGCATCAGGGGACAGGAGTGTCTGTTTCTCAGTAGCCCAGACTCTCATGGCTGCAAGTGAAATGCCTCCTTTATCTCTGTCCCATTAACTCCAATGTGCCATGGTACACATGGGAGGAAAACACTGAGCAGACTGGCTGGTTCTGCACCCTGTACCAGATACAGTAAGAGCAGACCCAGGCGATGAAGAGGACCTAAGTCCTGCCTGGCAGAGCCAGTCTTACATCTCACCATCTGGGCACAGAGTGGGCATGCAGGGAGCCAGCAAAGAACTGAGAAAGGGCAGGGGAAGCCAGCAGGGGAGGAGAGAACAGATTAGTACCAGGGTGACAGAAGTACAGGCAGAGACAAGAGCTTCTAAAGCAAAGTGTATTTGTGACGTGGCAGGTGTGTGACTGCTCTTGAAAACAGTCCTACCACTTCCTGGCTGTGTAGTGTTGGACAAGTAGCTTGAATCTCTGAGCATGGGATCCTCTTCTGTAGGACAGAGATGGTGACTTGACTTTCAAGGTTGTTGAAGTTGAGAGGGTGGCCTTAATGAGGTGCCCTTGCAGAGTTCCTTCAATGCAATGCCTGGTGTATCATGAGCATGCAGGACATCTTATTGCTCTCCATGAAGATGGTGACGCCTCAGAAGAAATGAAGATGGTGCCAGAGTAAAGACTAGGATCACAGGAGCGAAGCTGGGACTTAAGGGTAGAATCAAGGGGGCCCAGGGAAATGGCTGAGGACTCAACGGAACTCAGGGACAAAGCTGGGACTCAATGGATCCCAGAAGGGAGGCTGGGACTAAAGAGGGGTGAAGGGTGAGGCTGGGACTTAAGGATGCTCAGCAGTAAGACTGGAACTCAAGAATCCCAGAGACAAGGCTGGGGACTTAAGGGACCCAAAAGGAAAGATTGACTCTTGTGTATCTTTGCATCATTCCGGCTCTGGGCACTTGCAGATTCTCCAGCACTGTCACATATGTCCTACGACCTGCCATGTTTGCTGAACACAGGTACCAGGAAAATCTAAAACAAAAGGGCATTCAGAGGACCTTATAGATGCACGGACCCTATAGGACCATGCTAAGAGTCCATTCACAGGCCACCTATAGATGCATGGATCTTGCCAAGAGCCATGCACACATGCATTCAGAGGACCCCATGCATTCACGGACCATGCCAAGAACCATGCATAGGTCACTGAAGGATTTTTAGTGTCCTTATAAGTAAGGACAAGAGCATTCAAAGCTGTCTGGCATTACATTCCAGCAGAACAAAAGCCCTCATCTCAAGTGCAGGACTCCACAGTGGAACCCCCAGCCTGATGCTGGACCAGTGGGACCCATATTTAGGAGAGAGGAGACCAGGCTCCCTCAGTTCCTGCCCCAGGCTATGTTGCCTGCCTCTGTTGTTTCTGCACTGGGTCAGGCCTCTTCTGAACAGACACTGTGAATGTCCTGAGTGAGATGATGTTCCAGGCAGGCAGAGGAGCCTCAACTCTGACAAGATCACAAAACCCAAGTTGGAGCAAGGTGAAGAGGCCACACCCCTAAGATGCAGTTTTTAGTTAAAGTGCACTCAAGCCAGGCATCCCCAGGTGAGCCCCGAGATTCTCCTACATCAGGGTATCCCAAGAGTCATTTTGACCAAAGGATTCCATCTTCAGTACCAGCTTCCAGCCAAGGCCTTACTGAATACAATGCCACTCATCTTCTCTCTCACCATCCTTCCTATCCCCTCCCTCCCTTCCTTTTTTCCTCCCGCCTTCCCTTCCCTTCCCTCCCTCCATCCCTCCCTTCTTTCCTTCCTTCCTTCTTTTCTCCTTCCCTCCCTCCCTTCTTTCCTTCCTTCTTTCCTCCTTCTCTTCCTCTCTTCTTCACTTCCTTTCTTCCCTCCCTCCCTTCCTTCTTCCTTCCCTCCCTCCTTCCCTTCCCTCCCTTCCTCCTTCCTTCCCTTCTTTTCTTCCTTCCTTCCTCCCTCCCTCCCTCTGTCCTTTCTTCCTTCCTTTCCTCCCTCCCTCCCTCCCTTCCTTCCTTCCTTCCTTTCTTCCTCCCTCCCTTCCTCCTTCCTTCCTTCCTTTCTTCCCTCCCTCCCTTCCTCCTCCCCTCCCTCCCTCTCTCCTTCCTTCCTTCCTTCCTTCCTTCTTCCCCATCTCTCCTTGGCATTCTTCCTTAAGCTTCACATCCCCGACTGTCCTTGCTTTGAGAGCCATCAACCTCTGTCTGGATCCTTGTCAACATTACCATACCTTGAGTCATCTCCTGCCCCTGTGCTCAACTCCACACTCAGCCCCAGAACTGGCCAAGCTCCTTCCTGGGTCTTGGTGTGGCAAATAGAGTCCTGAACCCCATGAATCCCAAGATTCAGGGCAGATTGAATCAGTGCATTCCTCTCCAAAAAGACAGTGGCCCTGGTCCCATGGCTAAGCACCAGAGGCCCCAGAAATGCCAACAATTGCTTGCTTTTGAACGAGCGTAGAAATGAAATACATGAGGATATAACTTTTAACTTAAAACCTGGTGCCCAGTGTGTTTGGGTGTCAGAATTGATCTCCAGTGGCATTTGTGGATCTGCTGGGGTGAGTGTGTTAGGTCAAATATCATCATTAGCCAGGCTTGGGGGCTTTAGAGGTGGCAGCAGGGGAAGTGAAGAGCGCAGGCTGAAAGCCTTCCTATCTAGAGGTCGTCAGAGCTCAAATCCAGCTTCGCATACTCAGAACCATCGCTAGGAACACTGAGAGTGTCCTTACATGTGATGGAAGAGGCTGTGCTGCCAATAAACCCTTGGCCCACTGGGAGGGGAGGCCAAAGGCCATCACTTACAGAGCACAGGTGGTTTGTCTCCGTGTGTGGAGTTGCTTGTATTTAGAGAAAGCCAGATCTTGGTTGCCTGAAATTTATCATGGAAGGAGTCCAGACATTGTGTGGGATTCCCTGACTTATGCAGCATTTGTTTGTGTGTTTGTTTGTGTGTGTGTGTGTGTGTGTGTGTGTGTTCGTGTGAATATTTGGGAGGAGAGTGGCTTCTATTTATTGCACATCTTTAGATACTGAGATGGGTGCATCCATTTACTTAAAATGCACTTGTTGATCAGTGACTGTGCTGAGCAGGTCATGTGAGTCCTAGAGATAGAGCTGTAAATCAAACAAAGTCTGTGTCAACTCTGATTCAGGAGAAAGTCAATACATAAACAGATGCAGACACCCCAGGCCTTGTGATTGTGTGTACCATGGAGAACCAAGCTCACTAAGGAATGTACAAAAAGATTGAGGCTAGTCCTGATGGACAGGACCCTAAAGCCATCAGTATCCCTTGGTATGGACTCTGAGAAGATTGCAGAGCATATGAAGGGTGTCCCTGGAGCCAACATGCTTGGCGAGCAGGCCTGGGTATGAGAGTTCAGAGGCCAGGCCATCTCTCACTATGCATGTTCTCATACTGCGGACATACACAGTGGACCTCACTTTTGTCTCTGCACCCAGCTTATACTGGCTTCTGCAGGGCATGCTAGAGTTTTCTGGCTCTGAGCAGGTGAGTGGAGCTCCAGCAATGAAGAGTGCCCAACCTGGTCCAGCAGAGCTGGGTCCACCCAGCTTCCTCCTTGGGCATCATGTGTGGCTCACAGTGGTGGCACCATCTACAGTGCCTTTGTCCTTTACCTTATGAGACACTTAAAGGTGTAGAGAGAAGACTCATTTAAATGAGCCAGAGTGGCTGGAACTAAGGGTGCGTCCATTCTAGGTGACACGTGGGACCCAGTGACTTTGCTGCACAGCCTAGAAGTCAAGTTCTGAGACAGTCCTTGTGGTCCCTTCTGGTCGCTCCCATACTTCTGCTAATAATTTCCCCAGGGCTGCTATGTGCCCAGCCTGTGCTGTAATGGGCAGTGCTCAGCCCTTGACCTTGACATACTGGCCTCATGGAGGAGACATTCAAGAAAATCTTCTCTGCCACTGATAAGCTTCAACAGAAAGGCCACTTAAATGTCTCTAGGTCTCAGTTTTCTCATCTGTGAAATGGAGATAGTCACCTCAGGCTTCTGCAATCTTTGCCTGGGTTCCTATATGTAGGGCATTTGGTCTGTGCAATGCAGCTAATTCCTTGGGTATGGGCAGTCGGACCGGCTTTTATTTGTGCCCCTGTTGCCCATCACGGTGTCTGCTCTTAGAAGCAGATTCAGAAGAAAGGCAGAGTGAGCAAATGGCAGGAGGAATCCCTTCTGCTAGTGGAGCGGGAGCTCAGTTTCGGTACCCACGTGAGATTTGTACAGGCCCACAAGACCCACAGACAGCTCCTCGAGGCTGCTCTAAAGCCACTGCCAGCACCTGGCCCTGTGAGCTTCTACATTGTGTATTTGAGCCTTTGATATGCGGAGTATGTTTGCCAAGGTAGAAAAATGTTATTGGACATTTTTTTTTGGTGCTTGCAAAGATTACTTCTTGATGAAAACATACACAAAGAAAGACTTACAAGATGCCCTTAAAGCAGGCAAATGAATGATGTGTGTTTACAGGATCCCAGCTATTGCTCAGGGCTGTGGACTCTGGCTGGACTGGAGGAAGAGAAGCCACAGCCATATGCCCAAACTGAGGGCAGCCTGCACTGAAGCCAGAGAGTCCAATAGTGCCAACCCCTTCCTGCTCTCTCTTCTGGGTTTATCTATGTTTGTCCTACAAAGGGCCTAGTCTTTTCTCTGAAGTCTGATCTGGTCCATGTCCCCTTCCCAAACTGGAGTGAGTGCCCGCCCCTTGAGCATGGGGGAAGCCCCTCCCTTGTGAGGTCCAGTGTCAGCTAGCTCCTGAGCTCCAATGGGTACATGGTGGTCCCTTTAAGGCCTGCTTGATCCAAGTACAGTTTCTTGCGTTCCCTGAATGTAAGAGTCCAGGGAGAAGATAACTATCTCCAAGCAGCTGAGTGTTCTTCACATCTGTATTAGTTCATCTTCCTCATGTTCTTGATGGGCCTCAGAACCACCGGGAGACACACCTTTAGGTGTATTTGTGAAGTTGCTTCCAGGGAGGTTGAACTGAGGAGGGAAAACTCACGGGAATGTGGGCAGCACCATCCAGTAGGCTGGGTCCCAGCCAGCAAACTCCATCATTCCCTGGTTTATCATTCCCTGGTTTACTTCGGATCTGCCAGCATGGGATAGGCCCTGGCCATATGATGCTGCAGCCAGGAGTTCTGCCATGCCTTCTCCAGAATGCACTCCGCTCTCTTAAACCATAGGCAGAATTAAGTCCTTCAAGTTGTTCTATGTCAGATCTTTGGTTACAGGGACCAAAAGCGTTAACGGAACCGTTAACTACAGCTTCCTCCACTGTCCTCACAGCACTGTCTTTCCACCGGTAGGAGCCTTGTCTGCTTCAATCTAGGAGTACCCACGTCTGCCAAACCCGAAACCACATCTACATGGATGGGTGATAACAAGAGACAGAAGTCTCTCCAAGCTAGGTTTGATCCCCATCTCCTTGCAAGGATCTTGCTTGACCCCTGCAGTCGAAAGAGATGTCCCCTCTTCTATTTCTAATTAATGAATACCTTGGGAGCCATTCCTTTCAACCCACTGCCTCCTAAGGCATATGATAAATGCTGGATTTCGATCTGGCTGATCCTGGAGTTTGGTTGGGGAGGGGTTAAAGGCAAGCAGGGCTGGGTCCTAAAGGATGGCTGGGAACTGGGATGTGAAGTGTCATGGGAAAAGCTAGTAGTCCTCCAATGCTCATGTGGCAGTTGGTTTGTTCTCGCCACTAAAACAAATCTCTACCCTCCTGGTGGCTGAAAATACAAATGTATTCTCTTTCAGTTTGAGGCCAGAGTCTGAGGTCAGCCTGTCTAGGATAACCAAGGTCAAGGTATGGGTGGGGCTGGTTCCTTCTAGAGGCTCAGGGAAGAATATGTTTGGTGCCCTCTCTGCATCTAACATGACTGCATCCTTTGGATTGTGGCACTCCCCCAGTAATTCAAACCAGATCCATAGGCCAGGTCTCCAACCATTGGCTCTAATTCTCTTAGTAGCCTGCTCCTTCTCGAGGGATCCAAGTAGCCGATCTGGATAACCCCAGGGCACCCTCTCCCCTCAAACCCCTCGGTTACAGCTGCAGGGCTTCTTAGCGTGGACCTTCTCATTCCTCAGTCTGCTAACTGAGATGTGGATAGATAGAATTAGGTGGAGTTATACGGAAGTTCAACACAGTAGGAAATGGAAAACTATGAATAAATAAAAGCATCCCTGTGCATCCTGGTATCATGGCGAACGTAGCGCTGTGCTGAGAGGTGGGGCTCGACCTTACCCTGACTCCCATGGAGCAGAGCTGGGCCTCATCCTACCCAGTTCCTTGCCTCCTCTACTCCATCCACCTTCCAACCAGGCCAGCCCCTGCTTAGCTTCCAAGATCAGGTGAATTCATTTTCCATCCCTTTCTCCCTTTCTCGAGCCCTATCAGTTCACACAGCTCTGAGGTGCAGTCTAGAGTCTCCAGCGAATCCCTACAGATCAGATGGCCTCTGCCCATCCCCCCACCCTGCGCCTGGTCACGATCACCAAAAGTAAGTGCGATTTTGGGAAATGCAGCTGTGGTGTCCCCTCCCAAGCAGTGACCTTGAAAGACAAGTTTTAGGGCGTAGCTATGACTGGAATGTGGACATAAATACTTTCTCCCTGCGCAGAAGAAGCATCAGGCATCCAGTCGGATGTATGGCCCCCTCCCCCATCCCACACTCCAGTTGTTCTTCTGCCTTCACACATCACATAGGGTTTGAGCCTGTCACCAAACCCCATGTCCCCAGGCCCCTTGGAGAAGCCACGGGGCAGAGGGGGTGGGCACTTCCCTAGAGCATGTCACCAAACCCCAGGGTAAAGGCTGGGGTCGGAGGAGGTAGACTCCCTGGGTAAGTGTGTCAGAATAGATGCCACAGCTGAAGATAATACCCGCTTTACCTTCCCAAGAGTTCCAAAAAGTTCAGAGTATGTATCTCCTCTCTGCTGACCTCCAGAGGAATCAGGCCAGCCTACCTTTCCAGTGAGTCCTGGAACTGCCTGGAAACTCGGCTCCCACCCACACACAGTGCGGAAGGGGTATCAGAATGGACCCACCCACACACAGTGCGGAAGGGGTATC
>NW_022196900.1:84573502-84574395 GCF_008632895.1 Mastomys coucha
GTATCAGAATGGACCCACCCACACACAGTGCGGAAGGGGTATCAGAATGGACCCACCCACACACAGTGTGGAAGGGGTATCAGAATGGTCCCACCCACACACAGTGTGGAAGGGGTATCAGAGTGGTCCCACCCACAGGCAGTGCGGAAGGGGTATCAGAATGGTCCCACCCACACACAGTGCGGAAGGGGTATCAGAATGGTCCCACCCACACACAGTGTGGAAGGGGTATCAGAATGGTCCAGCTTCACACAAACGCTGGCTCTGGGGCATCAGGAGGGAGGTTCAAGCCTAGTGCCAACCATCCTCCCATCCAGAAACATTTGAGAGGTGGGAGGAAGATGGGCTGTGAGCGTTCATTTCCATGAGGCCACTTCCGCCCATCCTGGGGACTCAAGGTCACTGCTGACGGGGGGGGGGGGGGGGGGGGGGGGGGGGCTTGTAAGGCCTCCAAGGAGGATAAAGACAGGGGTAGATCTGCCACTGTGTGTTAATCACTAGGCCCAAGCCACTTCTTTCTCCAGACGGTATCCTTGGCCATGCTCCTCCTCAGTGCCGGCCGCTTCAGAACTGTTGCCTCAGACACCACAAGGCTGTGGTAAGGACGAAGAAAATGTCTCTGATAATGATCATGGCGCTCTTTCATGGAGTGTTGAAGGTGGTCAGACACTGCCCAAAGCTCCTCCCACACATTATCCCAGTTAATCCTCCCAGTAGTCACGTCATTACCAGCCTGACTTCACTCATGAAGAAACTGAGGCTGGGGAATGAAGTAATGGTGGGGATGGCTGGCCCCAGAGGGCCCTGGTGAACAGCATTCATCTTACAGTTACACAGGCCCGTATCTCACAGTTACACAGGCCCGTATCTCACAGTTACACAGGCCCGTATCT
>NW_022196900.1:84574982-84626496 GCF_008632895.1 Mastomys coucha
GTATCTCACAGTTACACAGGCCCGTATCTCACAGTTACACAGGCCCGTATCTCACAGTTACACAGACCTGTATCTCACAGCTACACAGACCCGTATCTCACAGTTACACAGGCCCGTATCTCACAGTTACACAGACCCGTATCTTACAGTTACACAGACCTGTATCTTACAGTTACACAGACCTGTATCTTACAGTTACACAGACCTGTATCTCGCAGTTACACAGGCCCGTATCTCGCAGTTACACAGACCTGTATCTTACAGTTACATAGACCTGTATCTTACAGTTACATAGACCTGTATCTCACAGTTACACAGACCTGTATCTTACAGTTACACAGACCTGTATCTCACAGTTACACAGACCTGTATCTCACAGTTACACAGACCCGTATCTTACAGTTACACACACCCGTATCTTACAGTTACACAGACTCTTATCTTACAGTTCCACAGACCTGTATCTTACAGTTACACACACCTGTATCTCACAGTTACACAGACCTGTATCTCACAGTTACACAGACCCGTATCTCACAGTTACACAGGCCCGTATCTCACAGTTACACAGACCTGTATCTTACAGTTACACAGGCCCGTATCTCACAGTTACACAGGCCCGTATCTCACAGTTACACAGACCTGTATCTTACAGTTACACAGATCCGTATCTTACAGTTACACAGGCCCGTATCTCAGTTACACAGACCTGTATCTCACAGCTACACAGACCCGTATCTTATAGTTACACAGACCTGTATCTTACAGTTACACACACCCGTATCTTACAGTTACACACACCTGTATCTTACAGTTACACACACCCATATCTTACAGTTACACAGACCCGTATCTTAGTTACACAGACCCGTATCTCACAGTTACACAGACCCGTATCTTACAGTTACATAGACCTCTATTACACTCCAGAGTTTGCCACATATCTGCTAAGTGACTTGGTCAGGCGTCTCAGGAAATTGGGAAAGGGAATTCAGGGCACATGTAGACAGCTGGGTTCTCCTCAGTTACACAAAGTCGGAATAGACTAGGACCGTGCCTGAGAAGCTGCCTCCTTCTTTCCTTCTGGGGAGGCCCCAGATGCTCGTTTGGGCAAACTTCTGTTCGGCCCTGGCAGGCAGGATAGAGAAGGGGGTGTTGAATTGTTTGCTCCTTGTGTCCAGGGTTGAGCTTTGTCTGGGGCAAAATGCCTAGCAAAAGCAAGCTTTTATTTTGATGCACAGTTTGGGGCTAAAACCTTTGTGGCGGCAGGAGCATGAAGCAGTTGGTCACACTGTGCACACAGCCAGAAAGCAGAGGGAAGTGAACGTTGGCACTGAGCTTGGATTTGTTTTTGTTTTGTGTTTCTGTTTTATTTTATTTTATTTATATTTTTGTCAGTCCAGGACCCACGGACTAGTGCCACCCATGTTCAGGGTGGGCCTTCCCGCTTCAAGCAACCCAATCTAGAGACTCCCTTAGAGAGTTCTGAGAAAGTTTATTTCCATAGTGATTCTAGAGCTTCCTTGTTTGTGGCCTCTAACCAGCAGATGGGAAAAACAAACCAAACCAAAACAGTAGCAGCAGCGAAACCCCAGCAGGTGTGTGTAGTGCTGCGATCTGGCATCCGAGCATGCTCCAGCAGGCATGGGCTCACTGGGGCTGCTAGCCCTCCCGCAGAAAACCATCCTTTTGAGTCTCTGCTGACCTTGATGGAGCTTTCTGATGCTGCATGCTTCCCCCCCCCCCCTCTGGGTTTATGCTGCTCCATGGTGGCCCTCCTTCACAGGCTGGAGGTCTGAAAGAGCCACTGTTGTGAAGTACAGGATCCATTGCCCCCAGGGAGCCATTGAATTGAAGCATCCACACCAACGGTCCTGGCCTTGGTGACACATCATCTACATAAGGAAGTCCTCAGTTCCTGACCAGCACCTGGCTGGTCACAGGGAATAGGTTTGCTTTAATGATGCCTCTAGAAAGCTCTTCTTAGGGATGCTTGTGGGCCAGTGGAGTATGTTTAATGTATGGATTGAGAGGAGAAAACAGAGCATCCCTGGAAAAGAAAGGAATCAGTAAAAATCCATGTGTGGTGTAGGGTGAGAGGGTGGTTCACTGGGACCAGAGTTAAGGGTTGTGCTGAGAACACAACATCTCAAGTCTTCAGAGTTCTCTCTCTCTCTCTCTGTGTGTGTGTGTGTGTGTGTGTGTGTGTGCGTGCGCGCGTGCGCTCAGGTGGGTGTGTGCCTTGCATATGGATGTACATGCTTATGTGCACATGTATAGAGGCCAGAGGAGTGCACTTGATGTCCTGCTTTATCTTGCTCCACCTTACTCTTACTCTCTTGAGACAGGGCATCTCATCAAACCTAGGATTGCCTGGCAGGTGGCCCTAGCAATCCCCCTGCCTCTGCCTCTCCCCACCTCCAAACACCGGGGTTACAGGTTCCCATGTGACCAGACCCAACTTTTATGTGGGTGCTGGGAATTCAACAAGGTTCTGTGTACATGCGTCAAGTGTTCTTAGCTACTGAGCCGTCCCCTGAGCGCCTCTCAGGCATCTTTTAATAACAGTTCCTATTACATAATCAGAAGATGGGACATGTGCATGCATGCCTGGAATTCCTGTACTTTGAGAGACGAAGGCAGGAGAACCAGGTGTTCTCAGTTAGTTACAGAGTGAGCTAGTGGAGGCCCTCCCAAGATTCCTGACACTCTGTCTAAAAAAAAATAATAATAATCAGAAGGATATGTACTTGAGAAAAAAAATATTTTGCTGACCTCTTCAGACCTTTAATGGTTCAATAAATATGAGACGGGAGCCATTTATGAAATATTAAAGTCAATTCTCCAGCCTCGGCACCTCCTCCCATGGCGGTGACAGGGAATCGACTGGAAGCTGCAGAACCCTCCCTAGGCCTACAGATGACATGCCCCACCAGCCTCTCCATCTCTAAGAGACAGAACTCTGCAGCCTTTCAACCTGTCCTCCTACTTAAAGGCCGGTGCCATTCCACAGGACTGCCCAAACCACCTGGCACTTAACAAGAATAGGGATGCGGCTTCAGCTATACGCTGGGCTCCCATTCACAGAGACAGGTACCATCTCCCAGCACTCTCCACTGCCTTTTAAACTGTCACCGAAGTATCGGTTCTCACTCAGTGAGCAACTCCTGCCCTGGCTGACACATTTGCTCAAACCATTTACGCAATCACTTTTTTCTTGTTTTCAAACACCCATGAATCAGAGCCTCAGACCAATTCAGTGCCCCCTCCTTCTCCCATCCTCAGCTTCTATTTTCTACAAGCTCTTATTGCCTCGGCTCCCTTAATTATTCCTCCCCTCCGCTCACCCCAGTCAGTGGGCTCTACTAGTCAAAGCAAAGATTTCCATCACCTCGCATGATGTAAGTGGAATAGCACATACTCTCTTTGATAGCCTGCCCCATGCAGGTCAGTGAAATTTCCTTGCTTGCTGGGTGCCTCCACCACCACATGCCAGCCTACTACGTGGGTGATTCAGACTTGAACCTTGGCATATTTAGGAATTATTATTTGAGCCATAAGTTTACTTGCTGTGGCCTGTACTTGAGAGGATTTCAACTGTAAAGAGAGAGACAGACTATCTACTGCTGCCGCCCAAGCAAGTGCCGATGGGACTAAGGTTGCCATGCTGCAAAAGGGCTGCCGGGAAGCTGCCCTCTCTACCAGAGCCTGAGATTTGACTTTGTGGAGAAGGGGGCTGGAAGCTCAGGCATTCCATCGGATTCAGGCTTAGCAGCACTTCCTCCGAGAAGCCACCTCTGATCTCTCCTTGCTGGCCCAGAGCAGGTGTGCAACGTCCAGAAACCGCACACCATCCTATCTCTCCAGAAAAGGCCTATGGATCCATTGGATGCTGTGCTTCTTGCTCCTTCCTGTCTGCAGCTCCCATTACACCCACCAGACCATGAGTTGCCCTAGGCAGGAACTGTCCTCCAGGTTCCCTTGTGGGTCCTTGCTCTATGGTTGATGGTAGGTATCGGCAGTCAGACTAGTTCTGGGTAGCCAACCAGAGTGGTTGCTGAGGGACCAAGGGCCTTGTGCGGTCCCATTCCCTGATGCTGCCATCTTGGAATTCACAGCCACGTTTTAAATAAGTAGGTCCTGCACTTCCATGGGTCCTGGGTCCTGCATATTTAGTAGCTGTTTTTGCCTGCATTTAATAAGTCGGGGGAGGTCAGTGTACTGTTGAGTACTGATGTACACAACACCTCTGCACTAGATAAAAAGCCCTAAAGGCAGGCATCCTGGCTCTGTTGCTCTTTGAACAGTTCCCTGCTCTGGCTTGGGTACATGAGCATCCTTCAGTATTTCCCAAGAGCTATGGCCTTGCCTCCTTTAGGTTGAAAGTAGAGGCAAGGTCCACTTGCCCTTAAGCGGACCCCCCAGCACAGCCCTCTGCCTGCTTGTGGATGCTTTGTGTTTATTCTGCTAACATAACACACGTTTGTTCCTGGCACTATCTCAGAGCCAGACGGTGAGAAAACCAGACATGACAGGCTCTGACGAGGCTGCACAAATCAGAGAGGACACAGCACCAGAAGCCCAAGCTCTTCATCAGGTCTCATCCCAAGAAGTCCTCAGTGGGGAACGGGAAGACTGTCAAAGAGGAGAGGGAGCAGGTGGGAAAACTTCCAGCCAGGCTGGGCACCTCCAACTCAAGATTCATGAACTTTACCTAACAAAGTCAAGGGGGCAGAGAAGATGCCCACCCACGTAGCCCTTCAAGATACAAAGAATAACAGTGGGAGGATCCCAAGCATCATCTGTGTGCTACTGGTCACGTGACTCCAAACTTCTCTGTGGCTTTTCATGGGAAGTCGGAGTAGGGTTGTGTGTGTTTCTATTTGACAAGGAAATGAAGCTTTGAGAACAAGTGACCCGTCTCCCATCACTTGACTTGTCAGAGACAGATACACCCAGGTGTTCTGGTGTCCCTCACCCATCCCCAGCCTGAAGGTCCCATGACTTCACAAGGAGGGAGCATATTGAAAATGGAGCCTGGAGTTCTCAGCAGTGAGCTAGAGGAGCAGGGGCCAGGTTAGGGGTGGAATAGTGAGTAAGGCATGACATCAAGGGATATGTGAAGCCTAGAAGCCTGGAGTGGAAGAACCTGGAAGATTCTGGAAGCTCTGCCAGGCCTCCACTCTAGTCTGTCAGTCTGTCTGTCTACCTCCCCACCTCAGTATGTGTGTGTGGGGGGCTGGGTGTGTGTGTGGGGGGGGTGGGGGGGTGGGTGTAGGCTCTGCCAGGCCTCCATTCTAATCTGTCTATCCCCTACTCAATGTGTGTATATGTGTGTGTTTGTGTAAGTGTGTGTGTGTGTGTGTGTGTGTGTGTATAAACTCAGCCAGGCTTCCACTCCAGTCTGTCTGTCTGTTTCTCTGTCTATTCCTCCCACCCCATGTTTGTGTGTGTGTGTGTGTGTGTGTGTGTAAGCTCTGTCAGGCCTCCAATCTGTCTGTCTATCCTCTCACTGTTTCTCTCTCTCTGTGTGTGTGTGTGTAAGCTCTGTCAGGCCTCCAATCTGTCTGTCTATCCTCTCACTGTTTCTGTGTGTGTGTGTGTGTATCTGAACATATGTGCCTGCAGAAAACAGAGATCAAACTTAGGTGTTGTTCCTAAGGTACCATCTACTTCCTTTTTGAATCAGGGACCCCACACCAGGGACCACATTACACATCGTATGGTGTTAGCACAGCCCAGGAGGCAGATATTGTTGTCACCCCATTTTCTGGTCAGTTGAGACAGAGAGAAGACTAAGTCCTCTACGCAGTAAGCGGTGAGGCTGAGATTTGAACCCACGCAGTCTTGTGATGCTCACTCCCTGGCCCCACTTCCACTGCAAAGGTCTTGTTCAAAGTGGTTGTTCTGAGCCTCCATTGCAACCTAGAGCACACTAGAAAACCTTCAATAATCCCTGTGTCCACTGATGGGCATTCACTATCAAATGTACAGCCAACCATCTTGACAAAATGTTTGGCCTTTAAGAAAAAAAACAAACCATAAACAGATACCTGCCCGTGACTCAGTCATTCCACTCCCAAGTGTTCCCTTAAGAAAAATAAACATGCATGTCTACCCAAGTAGGTGCTCTCAGAAATTATGTGAATGTTCATAAGCAGGCAACTGGATAACCAGTCTGCTGTATACCCATTTAATTGAATACTATCAACAATAAACAAGAACAAGCCTGATGGCGGTGGCACATGTCTTTAAGCCTAGCACTCAGGAGGCTAAAAGGCAGGCAGATCTGAGTGTGATGTCAGTCAGCCTGGTCTACAGAATGAGTTCCAGGATACCCAAGGCTACACAGAGAAACCCTGTCTCCACATAACCAAAAATAAATATAGATAGATGGATAGATAGGTAGATAGATAGATGGGAAGAAGAGCCAACATGCATACAGTTTGGATAGATCCCAAATGAATTACCCTGAATGAAAAAAATCCAGACTCCTCCAACCCCCCAAAATAGAGGGTTGTTTGGTTCAGTTTTTTGTTTGTTGGTTGGTTGGTTTTGTTTGTTTATTTTTGTTTTGTTTTGTTATTGGCTCTACAGCTCCCAATCCTCCTAATCTTTTCAAATAGTACCACTCCCTGGTAACTAAACATTCAAGTATATGAGTCTGGGGGGGACAGTGGGTGCAGGGGGAGGGTAGGTGGGTCATTTTTACTCAAACCACAATGGTTGTCACATTGTTGCCTTGTTCACTGTTCTATTGCTGTGAAGAGACACTATGACCTAGGCAACTCTTCGAAAGCATGTAACTAGGCCTTGCTAACAGTGTTAATGAAGTAGTCCATTCTCATCTTGATAGGGACTATAATAGCAGGCAGCCACAGTGTAGTAGAAATAGCTGAGAGCTATATCCTAATTGGCAAGCTGAGAGCAAGAGAACTGAATGAGCCTGGCATGGGTGTTTGAGAGCTCAAAACCCCTTCCCACTCCCACCCCCAGTGACATGCCCACTTCCAACAAGACCACACCTCCCAGTCCTTCTAATCTTTTTAAATAGGGCCACTCCCTGGTCACTATGCCTTCAAATATATGAACCTCGAGAGCTATTCTTATTCAATCCATCACAGTAGTATATGTTTCCATTTGTGTAAAATTAAAATCCTTGCAGTAGCAAACTAATTAAGAGGGAAGGCAGATTTGTTGTCTGTATATTAGATACTAAAATTTATCAGTACACAACTACAGCATGTGTGGTTTCTCGTGTGGAATCATAACTCCAAGGAAATTATAAAAGGAAGGAAAATATTTCTGTGCTGAGACTTTGTACCAGACCAAATAAATCAGTGCTTAGGAATAGAGCCAGGCAATAGTACCTGGAACTGCTCCTTGAGACTCTGCTGGGCTGTCAGGGAGCAGGAGTGGGAAGGAGGGGCTCTTGGGAAGACAGATGAGCTAGGAATGTGCTTGCCTTAAAAGCAGAGCGCTGGGGGCTGGGCCTCAGAACCCGGGTAACAGCCCAAAGCCGAACAGTGTACACCTATGATCCCTTGCACTGAGAAACTGGAGATGGGCAGAGTTCAAGATCTCACAGGCCACCCTGCTTACAGGCCAGCAAGAGATCAGGCCAAAAATATATATATATAGGGCGGTATTTTATTTAATAGACCAAGAGGAACATGCGTCATCCAGACTCTCTTTGCTTCAATAGCCCGGTCTGATCCTGGGCGGGGAGTCTTCCTTTGTCCAGTCGCACATGAATCAACTGTGCCTGAGGACCAAAGAGGCGCCAGATAAACGTGTGAAACAGACTATCTTTTTCTCATGGAAGCTTCTAGATAAAATAAGTGATGTGATTATATGCATTCCGGGATATGTTAGATGCTTAGAAATTCCATGAAGAAAAATAGACATGGAGAGGTGAGAGCCCGGGCTTACAGTGATGAGCCCAGGGAGGGGCCTGGGAAGAACTCGGGGAGAAAATGGCATTCGAAGTAATGTCTGAAGGAGTTGAAGGAGTGACTCTCGCTGGTTTGAGAAGAGGAGAAGCCTATGCAAAGGCCCCGAGGCGAGAGCATCATGAGGTGGATAACAAGAGGACCAGGAAGGGACAGCTTAAGGGGTTAGACAGGTCTTGACAAGGACCTAAGCATTCACAGGAAGCGTGGTAGGGAGAATCTTCCAGCTTTGAACAGAGAGGCGGTGCTATGTCTATTTCTGATGGGCATTTGCAAGTCAGGTTGATCTCACTTACAGATCCTCTCTGTGAACCCAGGCTGCATGTGAATGTACGGATCCTGCAGAGCAGGTGGGCTTGTGCAGACGGAAGCCGCATTACCCTATTAAATTTTGATGTGACTTCCAGAACCCCAAAGCCTTCTGGGTAAGAGAGCAAACCCCCTCAAATAGCAGTACTGCCCACATACAAAGCTTGCTTCTCCTCCCCAGGGGCTGCTCCCAGGAGGATCCTCTCACCCTCATTAAATCTAGATGAAGCCTGCAAAGAAGAGAGGAAGTATGTAGGGGAACTCTATTGTAAAGCGGGCTGCCTGGCTTTACAGTTGGGAGTCCTGAACAAAGGAGCTCGTCCCTTCTTTTCTCTCTGTGTCTCACAAGTTCACTGCAACTTGCTAGGATGATTTCTGTTCCATCCAGCTTCAACAGCTACAGGCCTGTTTACAGAGCCCTCACTAGGATCCTGATAAGTGTTTGTTATATTATCCACAGCGTTCAGTTCTCCAGACATCTTTGTAAAACGAGGCTCCTGAGGATCAGAGAGGGGCAGTGTATTTCTTCAAGTCGCACACCTAAAGCAGATGCCTAGGTCTGTCTGTCTCCAGAATTATGATTAGCACTAGACCCTCTCTGTGACATTGTCACTCCTTCTAGGCTGTCATGAGACAGACACTGGCATTTGTTGCTTTCCCAATGGGACAGGGCATGCCCGGCTAGCAAGAAGCTGTTCCCAGTGTGAACCCGCCCATCTACCCTCCATGGTTTAGTAAGACAAATGTAGCAGTTGGGAATGGTGGGTTTGGGACAAGGCTGCTGACTCTTAGCAGGTTGCCTAGCACACCAGCTGAAAGCCTTAAGTGTCCCTTGACACCTCAGTAGGGGCTGACACAGGACAGGGTGACCCCTGAACTAGAGTTCTGATCATCAGTTCTTTTAAAGTAAGAGTTTAGCTGGTGAGTTGCAGGTGACAAAGAAGGGTGGATGCCGTCTGTCACATATAGGTGGGTGCAGTAGGATGGGAAAGAAGGGCAGGAGACAGAAACAGTCCTGCCCAAAGGTTGTCCCGGTCAAAATATGGAACAGATAAAGGGTGGGTCAACCCATTGAAACTCCTCCCTCCTGGGTCACTGCCTTCCCAGATTCATCAATTCTAGAGTTGATGTGAATTCCCACCCCCCCACACACACCTCCACCCCTAATCAGAGGGTATTTCCCAGACATTCTATATGCTGATTCTGCCAAGCCATAGGAAGTGCCTGGTACTCTCCAGAAAGGCAATGCTCACTGATCAGTGTTCACTGATCATGAGGCTGCCGACTGCCCAGCTCAGCCTGGTGGCCAAGACCGCCATCAGTTTGCAGGAGAAACAGTCGTCATTCCTTCCCACCTTGTTCTCCACAGCACCGGCCTCCAGCACTCTCTTTCCCGTTCTTTACCTCCCTTTCTTACCTTCCTGTTTGCCTGTCTATGACTTGAGCCCCTAGAAGTCAGGGCCAGTGCCTGGGTTGGTCTCTGGCCCCAGGCCACTTCACAGGGTTTTAGCCTAAATTCCTGCAGGATTAAGGAGACACCCCAGGTCTGCACCAACACTCGCACTCTAATCATATCCATGTGAGGATCTTATGTACTGAATCATTGAGGGGTGCCAGAGTCAGAACAGACATGGATTTTTCAAACCTCTGACAGATAAGAGATGGCCTCCCATACAGAGGACTTGCACTCCATCTGTCTCCAGGGTTGGTCTTGGGGGACCCCAGGTCTCATCACGGTAAGAGAATGACTCGGGTAGGGGCACAGCTTGAGCAGAAAGAAGAGGCAGAATACATGACCGTTAGAGCACTGGGCATGCTATAAGTGGACCAGGGGTAGGGGCAGGCAGAGCAACCTCCATGACCCAATCTGATCTTCCGAGACCCAGAGGGCTCTGTCAGTGGAGAGCGGGGTTTAGAAAGAGGAAGAAACTCAAACTAGCAGGCAGAACTTGCTTCAGTGATTTGACATCTGTCACATCACTAGAATCCAGCATGCAGCAATGAAATCACCATCCATTTCTGGGACACAGACCACCAGGGGATGGGTCAGCCAAATACTCATGACTGTGATGATGATGGTGGCATGCAGAAACATAAACAGGGCGAGGGACAGAGAGCTGAGAGTTGTATCACTGGCAAGCCAGGAGGGCTTCCTAAAGGAGGTGACAGGAGAGCAGAAAGCCAAGTGGTATGAGCCATCAAGCATTTGGACAGCACAAGGCCAGAGGAGGAGCCTCTGAAAGCTGCTGCAGAGGGAGTCAAGGGTACCCAGAGAAGGAGAAAGTGCCACCAAGGTTAACTGCTCCTGGCTTCTCAGGTTGTGAAACTCTTGGTACTAAACCTGGTTACATCCCAGGGAAACCATGACTAAGGTGGTCACACAGAAGTATAGCAGGAGGGAGGGGGTGTGGAGCACAAAGGACACCCCTAGAGGGTTGGGGAGAGCTCTGGCAATGGGAAGACAGTGGCTTGTTTCTGAAGAGTGGACTGTCTGGTGCTGCATTCTACACTGGGAAAGGGTGGGGTGCACCCGTCTCATGCCTGTGGAATCCAGGGCTTCTGTGGTCCCCTGCTTTGTCAGTTGAGCCCACAGTGGCATACGATCAGTGAGACCCCATTTGCAGACATTGTCTCACCGTGACTATGCCCCTGAGCACCCACTGGCCTCATGTGACACGAAGGTCATCCTGCACAGGAAGCTGTGTCAGGAAGTCATAGACAACAGGAGAGTTGAGGCAGATATCCAGTTCCCACGAAGTGCGGTAAGGGCCTGTGGCAGTTAGGTGTGATACCCCTAGGATGAACATTCAGTCCATACCAAGTGCATCAGCTTGCTACAGCTTTATGACAAATACTGCCTGCCCAGCATAAATAAACTCAGGCATCTGTGAGCTGGAAGTCTCTGTTAGCTTGGCTGGGTCCTCTATGGAAGATCTCATAAAACAAATATACCCAAATGTCACTGGGAACGGGCCCATAGTGTCACTATGGAAAAGGTTGTGTTGAATGTGCAGAATAACAGTAATTTGCTTTAAGGTCAGCAGAGACCTTGATTCCTTCTGGCGTCTGACCTCTGAACCCTTGGGACTCAGCTGATTGGGTCAGATCCATGTGGAGCAGCTTTCCTTTCCATTAACTCAGAGTCACCAATGAGAAGGGGTGGGGCTGAATTACACATGCAAAGGCTCCTTCCTAATCATAAAAGAAACATCCCATCACAATCATGGCTGCCACCAAACCCAGAGGGAGGGGTTTGAGGGGTGGGACCCAAGGCTGGAATTCTTGGAGGCCATCTTAGAATTCTACCTATCACACTAACAACATATACCCATACATTATCTCTCTGTCTATCTGTCATCTGTCTGTCTGTCTATCTATCTATCTATCTATCTATCTATCTATCTATCTATCTATCTGTTTAAATCCCAAACTGCCCCTCTTCCTGCCCCCCCAGTAGAGTTCTTCCCTCATCCGCATCCCCTTCACCTCTGAGAAGGCAGCCCCCCTCCCATATCCCCCATCCTGGTGCATCAAGCCTCTGCAGCATTAGGCACATCCTCTCCCACTGAGGCCAGACAGGGTAACCCTCTGCTGCATCTGTACTGGAGGGCCTCGGATCAGCCCGTATATGCTCTTTAGTTACAGCCATGCATTTAATGCTCCAAACAATCCTATTAGAAATTAGTGCCTTCATTTTACAAATGAGGACACTGAGGTAGAGGGAGACTATCTAGTAAGCCTAGCGTCCCACAGTCAAGCCGACCCAGGCCTTTGCAGAAACCTTTTGGAGTGAGGATCCCTGTGGCAGGAAGGAGGAGGGAGGAGAGAGGAGCCCACCAAAGTTCTCACTGCTGTTTCATAAAGCGTTGCCATGGAAACCCTGCATGGAGCATCACTTAAAGAGCTGTTTGATTATTTTTGTGGGGTGGCATCTGCAGGCACAGAGCAGCAGTGCAAACACATGCGTATACTGTGGTTGAGTTAAAAGGTCTGACAGCAGGCACATGCCGGGAGAGCTGAAGGCCCGTTGGTAAGTGGATGCTCTCATTGGTGGGGTTCTGCTCCACATCCTAGGTGCACAGAAACGGATCAGAACCAGGCAGGTTAAGATGGCAGTGACGCTGTCCGTCTTCGGAGACCCTGACTTAGAGAACGCCTGTTCTCAGTCGCCACCTCTGCCTCCAGCTTCCGTCTTCCTTCTAGAGACCTTGCCCTTCCTTACTTCAACTTCCTGTGAGCCTCGGCCCTACTGTGGGTGGGATAAGACAGTGTGGATCTTCAGGATACACTCCGCCTTGAGGCCCACCTTAATGAGTTCCAGTCCCCATCAGAACACATACCATCCGGGACACTTAAGATTTTGCCTCTTGTTTTAACCCCAGGGCCAGCCTTGTGGCTGAGGCTGGAGAAAGTCCAGGGTGAACAAGGGTGACAAACTGATCACTGTGACTGCCATCTAGTGGGCCTTAGTGCCAGGCCCCATGCAAAGTGCTTCGCCCACATCCTGTCGGTCTCACCTGTTGGTCATTCCATCCCACTAGTATTTAGTGAGCAGTAACCCTGGAGAGCTCACGAAGCGATGTGTTAGATACTGTTCTTGCACATATGAACCTTAGTCTATACGACACTAGGTAAAGGGGGGAGGACAGCCAGCTGTGTAAATAATCCAAACAGACATGACCTGTGCAGAAGATTTCCAGCTTTTTAGAAGTGTGTGGAGTGGGATGGCTCTCCAAGAGTCCATATGTAAATGAACAGTCATGTGAGTGAAAGTTTGTACTGAGAATGTACAACACCTGCAGATTCCTTGCTCTAATTTATTTTGTGTTGCTGGCACAGAACACTGTGACCAAAAACAACTTGGGATTAGAAAAAGGTTTATTTTAGCTTATACTTCCAGGTCATAAGTCATCACTGAAGGAAGTCAGTGGCAGGAACTGAAGTAGAAAATATGGAGGCTCATTGTCAAACTAGCTTTCTTATACACGCCATACCTACCTGCCTAGGGATGGTACCGCCCACAGTGGGCCGGGCCCCTCTCACATCCTTCATCAGTTCAGACAAATCACAGACACGGCTATAAGGGCTATCAGCTAGTTTGCTCAGCTGGGTTCCTCAATTGAAGTGTTGCTTCCCAGATGACTCTGGGCTGTGCCAAGTTGATAAAAACAAAGCTGTAGAGGCCGGGAGATAGGAACTGACTTCAGGAGAAAAGGGATCCTCTGTGGCAGGAACGAAGTGAGAGAAGACCATGGGTCCTAGAGAAGTTAGCCAAGATGGCTCTCTAGGCTCGGGTAAGGATGACAGGGAAAGATGTGTGACAAGCTTTCAGAGGGATACTAGCAGAAAGAAGACATTTAAAGTGTCTTCTTCAGTCTTGCTGGCTGCTGGGGGAAGACCTGCTTGGTTATAGGCATAGTTGGAGGGTTCTGGTACACAAATCTCGATAGACTAGGGTTGGAGAGATGTCTCAGTGGTTATGAGCACTGCTCGTTCTTCCAGAGATCCTGAGTTCAATTCTCAGCACCTACTTGGTGGCTCCCAATCATTTATAATGAGATTCAATTCTCATTTCTGGCATGCATGTGTGCATGCAGACAAGGGTCTCATATATATAAAATACATGAATAAATCTTTAAAACTGTCCAGAGACTAAGTGTTTGGGAACCTGGGTCGCCAGGAATGGAGATGTATGGATTCAAGCATAGGCAATTAAAAAGTCTGATGACTTGGATTTTGTCAGGGAAAAGAGAAGGTTCTGGAATATTCTCAGCTTTGGGGGGAGGGATAATAGAATGGTGGCCCTGGCAGGTCTTCTCTGCCCAACATGCTGCTGCCACACCTGATACCAAGCCAAGCTTAAAATCTGCAATCTACTCACTCCATTTCACTGCATGAGCCTCTTGCTGTCACAGGGCCTCCATCTTTTATCTGTAGAATGGGCACACCAGGCTCCATGAATCCTCCTTACCCTCCTCCAGTTAGTGTGAGCAGAAAGGTGATTGGAGAGTCCATGTGAGGTGGACTGTACCCCACACTGCATAACTTAAAGATGGCTTGGGGTGGCTGGATGCCTGCCAGTGTGGATAAACCTCAGAGCTACACACAAGATAAATTCTGTGTGGTTCCACTCTTAGGAGGGGTTCAAAGAAATGACATTCAAGAAGAGAAGCTGAGTGGTGGGTGCCCGAGCTGGGGAAGGAGAGAAGCTGCCATGTGACTGGAGGTCACCAAAAACATACCCAGCACCACCGAACTGAGCACCAATGTTGTCAAGAGACTGAAATGCTAATTAAACAAAACAGGCCTCATCCCTTACATTGTGAGGGGCCAAGCTAGGTTTGAGTGAGGACCAGCAAATGTAGTCATGATGTACTTGTCTGCCCCACCATCCCTCTTCCAGGAGCACAGGGCCCCAGCCTGACTGGGAGCTACCCATGACACCAGCATCCGGCAGTCCCACCACACCCTGGCCTAGGGTCCTGGCCTGAGCAGCAGCATTCTTCCCCTCCCCCAGTCCTCCTCCACCCCTCCACCCACTCTACTCCCCCTCTCCCAGTCCCTCCCTGCCCTTCCCCTATCCTGTATGCCTCTTCTGGTGTCAGCCAATGGGATACTGTCCTCAAGAGAGTGACAGCCAGAAGCAAATCTCATCTCAGAACTTGTGCTTGTTCAACAGTGCCTCCATAAACAAAGCAACTCTCATCAGACTGAGACTGTCGGTTTTGGACAGAATATGTTCCCCACAAGCACCAGCATTAGACCCTGGATGGTGGCTCTGTTGAAAACTCTCTAGGAGGTGGAGACTTACTAAAGGAAGTGTGTCACTGGGGGTGGGAGGTGGGGCGGACCCTGAGACCAATAGCCCAGCCCCACTTCCTGGGCCATTTGCTTTGTTTTGAGAAGAGGGAAGAGACTAGTCTTGCCACCACAAACGTGGGCCTGCCTCCCGCCATTACTTCCCTGCCAGAAAGACACCATCTCCCCTCAGACCATGAGCAGGAACAGCTCTCCCTTTCAGTTGCTCAGTCAGGCTGTCAGTCAGTCAGCGGCAACAATGACAGGTGCTGCTGATGGTGACATTGACCAGACACAGTCAGCCCCACATATTGACCTATGCACAACTTTTTCCATCTGTGTGTGAGTGCTCACATACTCATGCGTGGGGGGGGGGACGCCCATGTGTGTGCTGCACACGTGTACAGGTGAACATGCCAAGGAGAAAGTAGTCCATCAATGTCTTGCCTACTCTCTGCCATATTCCCCTGAGGTAGAGTCTCCCGCTGAACCTGGGCAGCCGGATTTCTCCAGCCATCCCCGTCTCCCCAACCTCTACAGCACTGGGATTTCAGAAATACATAAGGCCATGCCCAGCTTCTTGTGTGGGTGGTAGGAATTCAAACTCAGGTCCTCATGCTAACATAGTAAGCACTCTTACCCACTGTTACCCATTGAGCTATCTCCCCAGTGGGCACCCCCCCTTAAATATAATGTTTTGTTAGTTCAAACTTTAACCTACAATAACAGGTGCTTCCATTGTGTCCATTGTACAGATGAAAAGGTGGAGGCCCTGTGACAGCAGGAGCCTCATGCTATGCTAGGGAGTGAGTGGAGTGCAGATTCCAAGCTTGGCTTGGTCATTTCCAAGCTTTTGGTGCCTTTCTACCAACCCCGAGGTTAAATGGGGAGAGTCATGACAGAGGTAGGATGGCACGGGCTCCTTGGTGTTCTGCTCTTGAGACCAGTTTAAAAGGACACTGGGTAATTATTTCCTGGAATGAGCATCCTTTGCCTGAGCCCCAGGGTGCCCAGCACTCAGCCTCCTGTACAGAAGCTGGCATGGCTTTTGCTTGACAAGTCACAGCAGAGCTGGGCACACTCCTGCCCCGCCCCACTCAGGCGGCCCCTTGTGGGGGAGAATAAGAGAAAGCAGAATCAAGCTGAGCTCCTAATTGACATTCCATCTCAGGCAGCTTCCTTGATGGTGAAGAACTGTGGGATTGGAGAGGAGTCTAGTGGAGGAGGTGAGCAGCTGGACGGTATGGCTCCGTAGCCAGGTTCACCAGGGCAGCGCTCTTAGGGCATGGAAGGCAGGGCTCACCCACGTGTGGATCAGGGACCGCTGTGCACTCCCTGCTTCTGAAAACTAGTTTTTGTTTTGTTTTGTTTTTCAACGTGGTAAAATACCTATATGAAATCTAACCATTTCAAAGAACCCACTCAGACTCACTGAGGACATTGCATGGTCAATGCAGTCATCACTGGCCATCTCTAGAGCACCCCAGCCTTCCCAGTCAGCACAGCATCCATTGAGGCCTGGCCTCCGCTTTCCAGGCAGCCACCTTCGCACTCCCTGCGTCTGGGAGCTGGCTCCCTTCTGGGACCGCACAGGAGCTGCATCTTAGCATTATCTGTGGCAGGTTGCTTTATTTTGTGGTCTCCTCAGGGTTCTGCTGTGCTGTGGCCCTCGGAGGAACGCCTTTTACAATCTGAACAGCGTTCCCTGGTGTGAACTGACCATAGCCACTCACCCCTGGATGAACTAGCTCTTCAGTTGCCTTCATCTTTTGGTATAAGTCCCACGCGCCTCATCTTTCACGGCAGTCTTGACCATAGCTGTCTGTACTGTGGAAATCTGTGACTGGGGCTCATCAGTGTCAACCGACAGGACTGCTACCTAAAGAGTGCTCCTGTATCTCTTACCAGATCTCGCCCAATGCCTGGAGGTATCCATAGCAACCCGTATCCATGGGCTGTGGGAAGGATGGCAGCTCAGAATGGCTTTGACTCGGGACAGTTGATATTAGTTGCCTCTTCTGTAGACCTGGGATCCTTACATCTACTACAGATCTGGGGAGGGGATTCAAGAGTCAGCAGCAGCCATTAGCACATGCCAAGCATCCTGGGGATGTTCTGTAGGATTCAACAGACTTGATCCTTTGCAGCTTCTCTGAGAGACTGAGACTGCCGGACTCTTCGGGTCCTTACCTAACAGAGAGCCATGCTGCTGCAATTCTGGTTCCGGCTATAGGTGCTCGTTTGCAGAAACCACCCAGAACTGAGGCCCAACTCATGCTTTTTTTTTTTTTGACATGATCCTAACTGGCTACTCCATCATTGAAATTGACTTGCCAGGCCCTTATTAGGCCTGGATATTCTGAGTTTAACTCTGGGCTACCTATGTGGGCAAAAGCAAGAGGGATCCAGACCTGGATTGGAAATCCTGCAAAGACTGACTCCCAAGAAGAGTATGTTGTTTTGTTTTTCACATTTCTCAAAAGATTTCCCATTCCCAAGTGGCAGAGGCCTTCCTGGACCTAGCTACTGGCCCCACAGAGCCAGACATGCTAGACAGGACAGACTGTGGCTCTCAGGAGGTGGTGGGTCTGGGGCAGGACAGGAAATTATTTGAGTCATGTCCAGTGGAGGAGCCCAAGGATAACACGGGGCTGGAGTGGAGAGGAAGGTGTTTCTGGGCCTGATTGCAACACAAATGAGCTGAGGACCCCTGGGACTGGGGCCTGAGAAACAGAAGCGTGTAGCCGGGCCTCTGTGTTCCTGGGCCAGGGCCAGCTGCTCTATCTGGAAGGCTAGCTCTTCTCTGCCAAGACCATGCTGAATGCATCTTCCAGGAAACATGGCTACATCTTTTCTTCCCACAGTTTTCAAGGCTGAGAATCACTTGCTACAGAACTTGTTTAGCACAGGGCAATCTCAGAGGGCAGGAGGGGATCTGGGTACTAATAGGCAAGTCATGGTTTTTGGTCCATCTTTCCCTGGTCACTTGGGGTCCATGGGACGGTATGCTTCTTCTTTTGAGCCTTTAGGGGAAGCTTTGCAGACTCTGACCAGAAGGGGTCCATCTGGCTCTATAAAAGCCTTTCAGATCTAAGTAATGCCACCTGTATGGCAGGGACAGCAGCCTACTCCATCCCAGGAGCCATGTGCCTCCCACCCCCAGCCATGGTCCACGATCTCTGTTTCAGCTCCACTCTCCATCATCAGCCTGGCATCTCCCAGGTAACTCCAGGGACTTAGATGTAATCACAGCCCACATTGAGTGAGCATTTACCTTGTGCCAGGCTCTAAGATAAGCACTCTGCCAGGTCTGTCTTCCCCAATCCTCGCCACAGCTCCCTGAGCTGAGCACAGGGAGCATCCCTGTGTCATCATAATAAGGCTGATACTCAAGATGCTGCGTCTTGCTATTTACATCACAGGTTTGGGATTTGAACAGGAGCCCATGGTGTGCTAGCTCTGCTCCCCATTCTGTCTTAACTCCTGAGGCACAGGCAGTGGGAGCACACAATCCAAAACCCAGTTCTTTAGGATGGAAGAGCGATTCTCAGACCCCTGACATTCATGGCTTCCCAACCCGTAAAAACATCCCACATACCTTGAAGGTCATGGACTGATTCTATGGATACTTGAAACTGTCCTAGGATCTAGTGGAACTCCTCAGACTATTCCAGAGCTCAGAGTCATTCCAGTCAGGCTTGTGAGCGTGGGGCAGTGACACTGCCTTCGAGGGGCTATCTAGTCATGTGGGAAGACAGCTGGGAGGAAGGATCATTAAGTGGGGTTGCGGGGCTGGAAGGGTAAATATCCTGATGTATACATAGATTGTTTCCTTGGATGAGTGGAGAAGTGTGCTGAGTCTGTTGTCAGGTGTGTGAATGAACGAGACAGGGATGGTGTTGTTGCTTCGGGCAGCATCTACCTAGCATGCATGACATCCTGTGTTCAGATGAGACCTTGCAACACATACACACACACACACACACACACACACACACACACACACACGGACACGGACACGGACATGGACACACACACGGACGGACACACACATAAACACAGAAAAAGAGAGAGAGAGGATGATGATGATGATGATGATGATGATGGGGTATTGCTTCATAGAGAGGAGAGAGATATATGATGGGGGTGTTGCTGCAGAGAGAGAGAGAGAGAGAGAGAGAGAGAGAGAGAGAACCTTATTACGTTTAATCAAGGCTGACTGTATAAGCGCAGGTAGGGGGGCTCTTTACTAGAACACAGGTGACTTCTAAGTGGCTACCCCACTGAAGAAAACGACTCCCCCTCCATTTGTCTATTTTCCGGCATGTACAGCTATGTGCAACTAATGAGGAGAAGGGTGCCCTGGGGATCTGTGTGTGCAGCATGAGAACAGAGAGATGCCTGGGCATATTTGCAAGTCATTGTTGGCTCTATCCAGGGTAGAGCCTATTCTAACTTCTGTCCCTGTGACCCTGAGGACGGATCACAGAGACTCCACCAGCAGTGGGGCCCTCGTGAGGCCTTTGCAGAAGTTACTGAACTCCAGAACTGAATAAAAATGAAGCAACCGGCAGGGAAAAGCGAGGCCGTCCTTTCCTCCATTTTGACTCTCAAATGCTCACTGGGTTCCACCTTTGCCCTCTTGAGGGAACTTGTGGGCACTGGATCCTTCATGCTGATTCCTTAGACACAACAGCAGCCAGGCACTTCACCAGCATCCTCCACTGCAGTGTGGCAGTAGAGGCAAGTCAGAGGATGGCTGACTGGGATTATACCCGGCTCCTCGTGATCTCCCATATGGGGAGAATCCCCAACTCTTGTGTTACTACGTGGTTGAGAGGAGAAGGATTCTGGGTCAAGTAAGCTCATAGATGTGGCCAGTAAGCAATGGGTAGAATGAAGGGGGGAAGAAGACTGAAGTTTGCAGAGAACATGAGGGTCAGGGGCACCCAGTTTGTAAGAGTAGCAGCTACTACCCTTGTCCTGTGAAGGGATATAAGAGAAGGTGGGTGGTGCTATTTAGAAACCTTGTTTCTCTTCCTGCACCAAGGGCGCAGTTTGCTTCCGTGGGATGCAAGGTCAGCCTCTGACTTTAAGTGAGAGATGATGTTTCATGGCCCCAGACAGGGAGCCAAGGTGGAGGAAATGATGGCTGGGGTTTGCTGAGAACATCTCCATGGGCACAAAATCCCTGTTAGATTTAAACACCAGTTCTCTGTTGCTCAGGGGGAACCGTGAGACCAGAACCCCATTCTGGGCATGGGGGTGTACAGACACTGCCCCAGAGCCAAGGCACCTCCCACCTGAGGAGTTGAGAAGGAAGCCAGGCTAGTCATGTGGCTCTGCTTAGGATTGGATGACCTACTGAGTGGACAGCTTCGTAGGAGGCTAGGAATCCCAAGCCTGAGGTAGGACCACTCTCCTGCTGGCTGGATTCAGAGCCTCTTCTGACTCCTTTGCTCGGGCGTGTTCAGGGCTGCTCTGCAAGCGAGGTCATTCCCTTGCAGGTGGGAAGGATCATAGCTGTCCCTAAGGATTTAGGGACCATAGGATGCCAAATGAAAAGCTGGAACCCAGTCGTCTGCCCTTCTTCTGCAACATACACTGTCACTAGCTGAAAGGGATGAGCTTACCTCTTTAGCAAGAGTTGGTCTATCACTAAAAGTTAAGAGCAAGGGAAGCTGGGAAGTCTGAGCCTTATTCCCAGAAATGCGTTGGTTTGCATGCTTCAGAGGGAATCGTATTTATAAAAAGGAAAGAAAGAAAGAAAGAAAGAAAGAAAGAAAGAAAGAAAGAAAGGAAAAGAAAACAAAGAAAAAGGAAAAGAGAAGAAAAGAAGAAAGAAGAAAAGAAAGGAAAAGTAAAGAAAAGGGGTGTTAGTCCAGCATGAAAGCACATGTCAGCAATTCCAGCGCTTGGGAAGCTGAGGCAGGTGAATCAGAACTAAAGGTTAGCCTTGGCTACATAGCCACCTTGTGTCAACAGCGACAGCAAAATAAAAAATAATAATAATAAATAAAAATAAAGGAAAAAGAAGGGGTAGGAGTGGAGAGAAGATACCAATTAACCTGGGGCATCCAGCAGCAAGTTGAAGGGTCATGGCTACTGTTGCTTTAATGTTCTGCTGACTGACACAGGGGAGCTGTGTGGACCTCCTCCCAATCCAGCCCCTCCCACAAGTACCCAGAGAACAGAGCAGAGGGTGACAGGTGATACTGAGAGTGAGGATAAGAAGAGTGACTGTAGATCAAGCCAAGCTGAAGAGGCTTGGTCCCAGGTCATGTAGCAGACACTGCTTCCCTCAATAGGAGGAAGTTTCTGTGGTCTATTCCCACGTTTTCTAACATGTTGTGTGTTTCCCTCAACCACTGCTGTATATAATTTGCACATGTTGTGTGATCCTGGGGTTGGAGCCAGGGCCTTATTCACACTAGACAAGTGCACTACCACTGAGCCACAGAGGCCCCACAAACCCTTAGGGACACATGTCTCGATTCCAGTATTAGTTACATTTATCATCACCATAACCAAATCCCTGGAGAAGGGTCTGTCATGGCAGAAGGCTCAGTGGCTGGCTACATTATGTCTGGCCAGGAAGCATAGAGTAATGGATGCTGGTGTTTTACACAGTTTCCTGTTTTTATTCACTCTGGGACCTGAACCCATGGAATAGAGCCACCCATATTCAGGGTGACTCTTCCTGCCCTAGGTCCCTTGCAGACATGCACAGATAATTCTAGAGCCTGTCAGGTCGACTAATAGAAGTTCAGCTTCCTTAATGTAGAGTGCCCAGGAGGAAGAGGTGCCACCCGTGGAAACCCTCCTTACCTCACTCTCCACAGGCCAGTGCAGGATGCTCTGGGCTCCCACTCTATGTCTGCTTCTCCAGTCCCATGCTACCCTCCTCTGATCCCACATGACTCCTTCCCTCCTCATTTTCCTCATCGCCCCCCCCCCCCGAAACCACCCCAGCTCTTCTAGAGGTCAAAATCTTTGATGTCTAGGAAGCCATACCCCTTTGGTCACATTTGCCACATAGGTTAAAAATAAGACACCCCATTTTGCATTCCAAAGGCCAAATTGTGTTCAGCATGTGCACAGCCCAAATAGTGCAAGGGTTTTATTTATGCTAAAAATCTCATCTGTGTTTATCTGAAATTCCAATGTCACTGGTTGTCCACCGTTTCATTGGGCAGCTCTGAACTGGGACCTGGGAAGTTCTCTTAGTGGTCCTGTCCCTAGAGAATTAAAGGCGATGGAGTGCCGGCCACAGGGTGGGAAAGCATGGGGGATTCTGTTCTGATGCCTTCTATGGCCTCGCTGGTCAGGGGATAGATGCCTTTGCAGTCTTCACTAGTCTAGGGATGGGATCAGAGAGCTGTTGGTGAGGAGCTGCAGCTTGAGTCTCCAGAGGTCAAGGTCAGTGTATGCCTGTGACTGTAGCTTGCTTAGGTTTTAAGCCCAGTCCTGGGCCTGACCTGCAGTGTAGCCTTGGGTCCACTCTCCCTCCCCCACAGTCCCTCAGTCTCCTCACCTGTGGGAAGAGGACAGGTGTAGAGTGTCTGTGAATGTGAGAGTTGTGTCCGGATGAGGGCCGGTGACATGGCTCAGCCAGTAAAGGTGTTTGTCACGAAGCCTACTGGCTTGAGGTCATTACCTGGAACCCACATAGCAGAAACAGGAAACTGACTATTGCTGTCCTTCAGCCTTGGCATGTACTTCGTGGCGTGTGAGCCTACACACACACACACACACTCATACATACACAGTCACACACTCGTACATACACACTCTTTCCCACACACATACTGCCTCACACAGACATAAATAAATAAGCAAATAAATAAATAAATGTAAAAGTGTCCAGATGAAGCTCTGAGCAGCACCCACGGTGTATTAAACAATCCAATATGTAGCGGCTCTTGAGATTCCTCTCCTTTAGCGCTCTAGCTATGCTGTTGCGTTTAGTAAAAGGGGCTTCTAAGCCCATCCTGAGGAGCAGCCGTGATGATGCAGGTCATACACTGCAGATCAGGCACAGACCAGTCTGAGTAGTAGTCCTTCAGGGGCAGATGGCCACAGCCTATGGGTCTTCCTGCCTGTTCTTACAAATAAGGTTTTGCTGTAGTGCCAATGGCTGCTTTCAGACCACAGAATGGAAACTGAGTCACTGCAGCACAGATCACATTTATTAGCTGGCCCTTACAAAAGGTGTTTGCCAATCTATCAGCATTAGTTTATTGCATAGGTATGTATACACACATATAGTACATATACGCATATTAACACATGTATGCATCTTGCACACACATGTACACATATATGCATATAAATGACATGGAATTTCACTTATAAAATGTGTATATTTCATTATTTATATTTAATTCACTCAATACATGCTTTCCCTGCTAGGCAGTAAACCATACACGGACACTCAGAGAGTCCAGAGATGGAAATAATCATGTCAAAAGGCCCACCAGCAGGCTTTCCTGCAGGTTATGTAAATGAACAAAATGACAATGAGGGATGCAGGAAGTGACATGTGATCAAAACCCCAATGTAACTCTGCAAACGGCCACCAGAAGCTCCAGGCACTTACAGTGTGGACATATGTACGTCTAAATGAGTTAAATGGCAGGGGAGCCTGCTTGTTAGTGGACCAGGAGGTCAACTATTGTGGAAACCAATTACCAATGGCACTGGGACAGTATTCTCTAACCTATCAAGATCTGTTTTTGAGGAGGTTTTGTGGTTTGTGGCAAGACATTGTATTAATTGGGATTCTCTAAAGAAACCGAACTGATAGAATGAAAATTGTATACATGTATATGGATAGATAGATAGATACATAGATAGACACATAGATGGACATATAGATAGATACATAGATGGATACATTAGACGGACAGACAGATAGAGATACATCATACATACATACATACATACATACATACATACATAGAAACATAGATACATAGATAGATACATTAAATAGGTAGATAGAAGTTCACATAGTGAATTTGAGACTACCTTGGGCTTCATCAGATAGATAGATAGATAGATAGATAGATAGATAGATAGATAGATGGATAGATAGATGGATAGATAGATCATAAGGGTGTTTATTAGGATGGTTTACAGACTGTGGTCTGAGTAGTCCAACGATGGCTGTCTCTCATTCAAAAGGCAGAGAAGAGGAAGTTCTTCAGTCTACTCCACTTGATGTATCAGCAGTCTCAATCTGGTGCTAGATTCCCAAGGAATTCTTAGAGAACTCCTGGTGTCCCAGTTATGTTAGAATCCTAAAGAAGTGGATTCTAATCCCAGTGAAGGGAATCCTCTGCAACAGAATAGATAAACTTGTCATCAAGAGTGAGGTTAAGCAGGCAAACAAACAAACAAAACCACCCAGAAGGCTTCTGTCTTCCATGTCATTTATGCTGGCAAATTTAGGGTGTGTCTTTTCACCTCAAATGATCCAATAAAAATAACCCCTCATAGACACGTTCAGCTTGGGTTTTAGTTGATTCCAGATATAGTAACATTGACAATCAAGATGAGCTGCCACAGATACCGAGGATGGCAATTGGTGTTTCACAGAGAAAGTGGCACTTAACTGACCTTTTGATGGATGAGAATGTGTTTGCTAGGAGGATAGTTGGAGAGGAGGAGGAGGTGCTTGGGGGTACCTGCGCTTCAGAATAGTAATGGTGGTGGGAACAAGATGCGGATGAAGGAAGGAGGCAGAAAGGTGGACAGGGGTCAGATCACAGGTGGAACCTCGGCTTGGATTTATCCTCAGAGCAAGGTAAGGTCTTCAAAGAATCCTCTCATCTCTTTCCCTTTATTCCTTGCTAGTCTGCCAAACCATTAATTGTTCTCTAATGCATCATCGGGAGGTCCGAGGGCCTGCCTTTGCTGGTACATCATGGTACTCTCTCGGGCACTAATCAGGACAATGTATCAGAAGCAGTGGGCCTGGTGATAAGGAGAGTTGGCCCCACAGATCCAGGGGAGAAGGAATGGTGGGCCTGGTGTGACATTCAGAGACTAGGGCGTGGCAGAGAAGAAGCCAGGCAACTCCTTTGGGAAGGAAAGGGCGTGGGTCTGCACAGGCCTGAGCATAGAGATTCCCGCAAGCCAGGCTGACTAGAACATGAAGGGAAGCAAGCTGTCCTAGCTTGCTGTCAACCTCTGCCTCCTCTTGTTATCTCCTGGGGTCGAAGCTACAGTTTGGGAGCTTTGGAATCTGGTGCTAGCATCAGGCTTTGTACAGTTCTGAAACCTCTGACCCCAGTACAGAGGATGGCAAAGATCACCAGCCTGAGTCATAGGAACAAGTTCAAGGTGGAGGACTCATGTGGGACAAGTGTCAGAGGGAACCAGACGGGAGAGGGCTGCTGACTTGTGGGGTCTTTGGCACCTTTGTCTTGGTGTATTTGACGAGATCAAGTTCCAGGTCCATCTGCCCGATTGCCACATTTGTTCTTCCTGAGAGGACAGTGTGAGTCCCTGGTCTACCGCACGTTGGGCGTTCACACGGAATGGTCAGCACAGAGACAGGCCAGTATGGATGTGAGAGATGGAGGTTCAGGGGCCAGGCACTGGTAGGCAAACCCCTCCACCTTGCTTTTGGACCTGCTTTACATGTTTGGCCTTGACATAGCACCCCCATCTTCCCTGCTAACCATGTGTATCTAAACAAGTCATCACAATGCCTCTGTCCAGAGGTGGGTGGAAGGAGTGGGTAATCTCACCAGGCTGGCTATTGAAGTACTGTTAGAATTATTACCCACCAAGCATTCTTCTATGAAACTAGACAAGTCGAGAACAACAACAAAAAAAGGCCACCAATTGCCATTCTCATGAGGTGTCCTTTATAGCAGAGCAACACCGTAAATCAATGACTGCCAAATTGACCATCTAGCAGACGATGCCTCATGCTTGATGTGAAGTTTACGTAAACATTAAATTATCTGTGAAAGTATGTTGGTTTTGGGAATGGCAGTGCACACCTGTAATTCTGGAATGTTGAAAGTAAAGGCAGAGGGGATGAGGAATTCATGGCCATCCTTGGTGTCATAATGAATTTGAGGCTACCTTGGGCTTCATCAGAGTCTGCCCCCCCAAAAAAAACTGCAGAAGAAAGGGAAAATAGAGGAAGGAAAGAAGAAAATCACATACATATATGATGATATATTTCAAATGTGTCTTATAGACAAGGCAAGGGTAAGTATACAGTGAGTTACATTCACAAGTCTAACAGCTAAAATGGCAGACGTTGTAAAGGTAATGAGCATTGTGCGTAAGGCAGAAAGGCCTGGCATCAGAATCAGAGCTCCTCCATCCCTCGACCCAGCCCCTGGCCCTTCCTGGTCAGATGTAAACTTACCACAGCCACAGCTTCCTCTCCGTCACAAGCTGATGGCTACAGGAAGACAAGCTTCTTTGCCCCAAATCTTTCCCAGCTTTCTAGCCTCTTTAAGTCAATCACATGCCATGAGGACTGGTCTAGTTACTTGATGATGGTAGCTAAGACATCAAGACATATAGAAAGTGCTTATGGATAGCATAAGGGATTCTTCTTTATATGATGAGAATCCAAGTCTCAAATTAAAAATAAAACCTGGCACGATGTACTTCTAGATGAATTCCAACAACAGAGGAGAGCTATTGTCCTATAATCACAGAGAATATTATGTTGATTGGCAAGAGCTGGGCTTTGTTAGAGGGCAAAATTCCCCACTGCTAATCTACAACAGAACAGTTCAGTGCCAAGCACAGCTTTAATAACACCGTTCTGGGCCATGTTGCATGTAAATAGCCCACTCGTGATTTTGTAAGCAATCAAAGGGAAGTTTTATAGACAGGAGAGCAAGATCAACTATAATATCTGTGCTGGAAAAAAAAAAACTCATGAGGAACACAACAACATCGACAAAAGAAAAAACAAACAAGGGTGCTGGAGAGATGGCTCAACAGTTAAGAGCACCGACTGCTCTTCAGAAGGTCATGAGTTCAAATCCCAGCAACCACATGATGGCTCACAACCATCCGTAATGAGATCTGGTGGGTCTGAAGACAGCTACAGTGTACTTACATATAATAAATAAATAAATTTTAAAAGAAAAAGAAAAAACAAACAAGCCAGACAGTGATGTCGCATGCCTTTAATCCCAGCACTTGGGAGGCAGAGGCAGGAGGATTTCTGAGTTCAAGGCCAGCCTGGTCTACAGAGTGAGTTCCAGAACAGCCAGGGCTACACAGAGAAACCCTGTCTCAAAAAAACAAAAAACAAAACAAAACAAAAACAAAAAACAACAAAAAAAGAAAAGAAAAAGAAAAAACAAACAAAAACAAAACCCCTAAGTACTTGAGCTTTAGAAAGACTTCTTTGTGGCGCATCTCTAGTCTGTGCCTGTCCAAAGACCTTCATTAGACACACAACAAAAATACTATGCTTTAGACATTACCCATGATATTATTTAGTGACAAATGTGTAGGATGGTTACCATAATATTTTAAAAAAAAATTAGTGTTAAATGAGGGCTTTCAAGTGGTCACCTCTAACTTCTAAAGAAGTCTCCATCCCTGGAGGATTCAGGAGAAAGGGAGGCATCCTACCTCTCAACAGAGCCAGGAAGACCTGGGTTCACATCCAGGCTCTTCCATTGCTAGCTGTATGTCCTTGGCCAAGCAAGCTGCTTTCCACTCTCTACCTCAGGGCTGACATCTGTGTAGACAACACACACATGGCCTACAGGTTCCTTTGCTATGTTAAGTAAACTTGTTACCCAGGCCCAGAAGCCTACCAAGTACTCAGTGGGTATTAGGAATAAAATGTTTACTTCCATGGCAGCCCTACTATGTGTTGAATTGTCTCCCACAATCTGTTAAAGACCTAGTCCCCAGTACCTGTCAAATGTGACCTTTGGAAATGGTCTCTGCAGAAGATGCCTTCATGTCGCGGTCACAATCGTATATCCTGCCCAATTGAGGAGAGGGAGGTGAAGCAGGAGGACCTCAGAGGAGCAGGGACAACTAGGGGGACTCATCTGTCCACTAAGAAACCCAGAGGTTGCCAGCAGCCAGGAAAAGTGGGAGGAGGGAAGGAAAGATAATCTGTACCCCCAACTCCCCCAACCCCCCCAACCTCACCCCTATCCTCCTGAAAGGCTTTCTTCTGTGACCTTCTGGCCTCTGTAACTACACTCAAATGACAATGATAGAGTGTAGCTGCTAGTATCCACTTGGTGTTACTTTGTTATATCATCAGCCCTACTGGCAGCAAGGCCTTTAGAAGAGAAAAAGTACCCCATCTCCAAACAAGGAATAGAGACCCAGAGAGGCATGGGATGAAGTTTGTATCTCTGCATCCTGCCAAAGATGGGGGAGCTGGGTACTAACTAATCCAGCCCTTGCTGAGCCCCAAGATAACTCATGCTTCCTTCACTGTGTGACCTCTTTGGATCAGAGATTGAGATTTTAAAAGGTGACGTGAGGAGTAGGCCCCACTCATTACAGTCGGGTCCCAGTTGAGACCCATTTCAGAGTGGTCTGATTATGAACAGCTCATTAAGTAAGGAACGGTAAGCATTTGAGAGTGACTTTTTAAAAAAAGAATCAACTTTTATTTATAGTGACGTTCCAGTCATTAATTTCAAAGGAAGAAAGCCCAAAGCAGAAACAGGTTCATTAAAAATTTGACATTAGTAATTTAATTAAATTGGGTCTTTGCGTCTTGTTGCGGAAAATGAAATGTTAGTTCTACACTAGTTCTCAGCCAGTTTCCCATCAGTTCCCTCCCCTCACCTTAGCTTGCTTGCCTCTCTAAATGTTTACCTGGCTTCCTCTACTCCCAGTACTCACTCATACACACAACATACTGCTTGTGCTGTAAGCCAGCAGCAGGACACTGTGAGAAAGATTGGGTGAATTAGGAGTAGGGGATGACGGGAAATGCAACTGAACCAAAAGTGGGGTATCTTGGAAAAAGATGGAAGAACAGGCAGAAAGGGACTATGGGAAATGCTCAGTAAACCAGCAATGTGTGAGTGGTCATAGGAAATACAGCTGAGCCAGTAGCAGGGAATTCTGGGAAATGTTCAGCGAATTACCTGTAGAAGGTCATGGGAAATATAACCAAACCCACTTGGAGGGTCAAAGGAAACAACAACAACAACAACAACAAAAAAGGGTCAGCAGTGGGGAATCATGGGAAAACTGAGTCAGCAGCAGAGAATTGTGGGAAACATCCAGTGAGCCAGCAAGAACTGATCATGGGAAATGAGTGAGTTATAGCAGAGACTCATGGGAAATGGTAGCCAGGGCCAACTGACAGAGTAGCAGAAGCAGATTCTTGTACCTGGGTCATCTCACCTGTCAGGCAGGGGTGGAGTATAAAGTAGGAAGAACTCTTGGGTCCTTAAAATTATTTCAAAGCAAGACTCTGAGGCTGGAGACCTACCTAGATAGGTACTCCAAATGCTGAGTACAGTAGGCCCACAATAAATGTTTGTTGCAAAAAAAAAAAAAAAAGAATTGATACATGAATAGGTGGCTTAAATAATTAATTAGCCCACAATTATGCCCTATTAAGTACCAGGCAATCTGTGAGTCTCCAGGGGACACATGTGAGCCAATCCCACCCACTGTCCTCCTGATCCTGAAACCCAGGAGGATGAAAGTGTGGTATGTGTGGCTTTTATCAGCATCACACACATCCCATCCCCCACCCCGACAATCACTGGATGTGTGTGAGGAAAGTGAGGCTCAAAAGTCTCAGGTGACGCTGAGTCATTCAGGCGACAGTCAGAGCACCTGGCCTCAGACCCAGACTAGACTGGCTCCGAAGCCTGCCATTTCCCTCTGCATGGAGCTGTGCCCTTGCAGAAAGGCAGGGAAAGAGGGTGAGGAGGAGATGCTGTTAGAGGAAGCTGTCTTATAGATGGCGGAGAACCTTGGGTCTCGTGGGGAGGGTCTAGAAGGCAGGCACCGACAGCAATGGGGGCAGGAAGAGGATGATGTCAAGGCTTTAGGGAGGCCAGGGGATGCAGCCCGATCTTCATTCTCCTCCTACTTCAAGACCCCTGAGCCGTATGTTATCTTTCTAGAACCTTATCGTATTTGTCCCATCTGTCTGAAGCATCTTTGACCTTGATAATCCTTGCTCATCTCAGAGTTCTGCATAGGTGTGACCCTTTTAGGAAGTCACCCCTGAGCCTCCTCCCCACCTGGTCCATTCCCAATATCCCAGGTGTAGGCCATCTTTAATGGCGTCCATACCACCCTGGACGCTGAAGGTTTGATTCACTTGCTTTGTGCTTGTGTGTGTGCTAGGCTTTGTCATAAGCCCCTTGAGGACCCGAGCTTGTTTAAATAGTCAACCAGGAAGGTGCTGTTGTGATCTCCGTTTACCAGTGAGTGACAGAACAGCGAAGAGACTTTGTCTCAGCTCCAGAGAGGTTCTGGAGTCTGTGCTCTTCCCATTACTCTGCTATGGGCTTCTCAGGGATAACTTCATAAACTATTGCTGGCAAGGGGCAGGGAGAGGCTGGAGACTCGCAGAGAACCGAACAGTGATCCTGCCCGGCTGACATTTCTGGTCAGGGCTCTGCGGTGTTCTCCTGCAGGGGTGGGAAGGGTAGGCTTTGGAGGTCAGGCATTTTCCAACCATGAGAGAGGAAGCTGGGACAGGAGGAAACAGGAGACACGTGGGCACCCAAGTGCCGCATCCTCCCTCCAAGGCAAGGTCACGATGCTCTTGCACTCTCACCGAGGCCATTTGCTCCGGATAATGACAGTACACACGCAAGGGCTTTGATTGCTTGGGCTCCAGTTACATACTGTACAACCCGTTCTCAGCTCCCTGTCCCCACTTTACACAGGCTGGCCCTGATGAGAACCCGAGAATTTAAGTTCGCCTCCCTTCCTCTCCACTTAGCGCTTCCCCTTTAACTCCCTGCACCTGCTCTACAACAGATGCCTCTGCTGTTAGATAGGGTGGCAGTCACAAAAGAACGGACACTGGGTTGATAGAGTGATGAGCAAGTGCCACTGAATGTACTCTTTGACTCTAGTGTGAGTTTTTGAATCAAGGCAGCCATGCCCAAGATATTAGTGTACCCCACAGAGTGGGGGGGGGTCCTCTTCTCTAGTAATGAGGATGGATGGAACTTACACCCAGTGCTGCATATGAATAAGCAGACCACCTGGATATTTGATGAAAATCCTCAACCTCTGACCTCTGGGACATAACCCATTCTCTGGTGATTGGCTGCTGAGAAAGGAGAGCCAGTCAGTAGTGGCCAGCTACATTCAGAGAAGAAATGAAGTCTAGGTAGATGGCCTGGCCCAAGGGGAGTTGCCAAGCACTAGGATGTATAGGCTCAAGCTCAGCTCACCTGCTACATCCCCCTCTCTTCACAGTTCTCCCGAGTCACACCTGTGGAAATCCAGGGAGGCTGCCCAATGGTATCCAGCAAGGTTCCACCTTCAACCTGGGTGACAAGGTCCGCTACAGCTGCAACCCCGGCTTCTTCCTGGAGGGCCACGCAGTGCTCACCTGCCATGCCAGCTCTGAGAACAGCGCCACATGGGACTTCCCTTTGCCTTCCTGCAGAGGTAGGTGACTAAGAGGGCCTGCTAGGACCTGGTGGCAGCTGGGAAGGAGGCCCAAACTCCTAGTGGGATCTGTCTATGGGCAGAGTTACACCCTACCCAGTAAGACTTGGATTCTCTTTCATGGGAATCTCAAATCTAGGAACACTGAAGGTCCTTGGGTCCCCCAAGTGCTTCCCCCAGGGTCCCCAGACCCACCTGACTTCCTGGTCCTTAGATCTACACTCCTCGGGTTGCTTTCATGTTAAGAAATCCAGTCCAACTTTGTGCCCTGCTCACTGTCCCCATCCCTGAAGAGCCTGCTCCCTTCTTGTTAGAACCATCACTGTTAGACACTTATCCATGGAGTGCTCTCCTAGAAGATTCCTAATAGCCCTGTGCTGGCATTCTTCCTTTTTCACCTATAAATTCAACTTTTCTCCCGGTTACAAGCAAGCCAAGACATTGGTCACCCTACTGTTCTTTATTGTCTCTCCCCACTCATCATAACCAAATAAGTGTCAATCATTCCTATTTGATAATAAATATACATGAGCCTCTTTTTAAGAGCTTAGGAAATACAGGAAAAGAAAATGGGGAGGAGGGAACCAAACAAATTATATACATTTTAATCATAGTGTGTGTGCCATTTGTGGTAGTTTGAATACGCTTGCCTTAGGGAGTAACACTATTAGGAGGTGTAGCCTTATTGAAGTATGGCCTTGTTGGAGGAAGTATGTCACTGTGCGGGTGGGAAATGCTACCCTCCTCCTAACCACATGGGAGCCAGTTTTCTCCTGGTGGTCTATAGATGAAGATGTAGAACTCTCAGCTCCTCATGTAACATGTCTGCCTGGACACTGCTATGTTCCCACTTAATGATACTGGACTAAGCCTCTGAACCTGTAAGCCAGCCCCAATTAAATGTTGTCCTTATAAGAGTTGCTTTGGCCATGGTGTCTGTTCACAGCAGTCAAACCTTGACTAAGACAGCATTACATTATTATTGTGTTCATTGCTGTAACAAAATACCTGACAAAAGCAACTTATATAAGCAAGGCTTATTTTGACTACCAGTCCAAGGGGATACAATGTATCATGGTTAGGAAGCCATGCTGCCAGGAGCATGTGTGGCTCATTGTGCCTGAAGTCTAAATACAGAAAGAGAAAGAGAAAAATGCTGGTCTCTTACCTTTTTAATCAGTCCAGGACCCCAGGCAGGGTGATCCTGCTGCTCACATTCATGATGAGTTTCCTTGCTTGATTAAACTTCTCTGGAAATACCCTCAGGGACATGTCCAGATGTGTGTCTCCTAGGGGACTCTGAAGCTCATCAAGTTGTCAATCAAAATCCACTGTCATGCCTTCTCATTATCATCTTCTTTTTGCATGCTAGATCTGCTTCTAGATTAGAGTATACACCTGGGTTGGCATTATTTTGCCTATAGGAGATTTTTAGTTCCTCTAAAGAATTATTACTGTCTTAGCTTGTTTCCTGTTGCTATGATAAAAACGTTACCAAAAACAACTTGGAGAAGAAAGTTTGGTTTGTTTTTTTTGTTGTTGTTTTTTGTTTTTGTTTTTTTTTTTTTAATTTGGCTTACAGTTATAGCCCATCACCAGAGAAAGGCAAGACAGGAATTCAAGGCACAAACAAAACAGGGACCCATAGAGGAATGGGTGCTTACCGGCTTTCTCTCCATGGCTTAATCGGGCTGCCTGCTTTCTTAAACCACCTAGGACAACCTGCCCAGGGGTGGCATCACTCATAGCAAGTTGCCCCCCCCACACACACATCAATCATCTATCAAGAATATGCCTTACAGACTTGTGTACAGTCAATCTCATGGAGGCATTTTCCAGATAACTCTAGTTTGTGTCAAACTTACAAAAGAAAAACCACAGCAACCATGGCCTCTATTGGGTACCCCACCCCCACTCCTACTCTAGTTCCTCAAAGTGCTGCCAGGCTTGCTACCCATCCTGTGCTCACAGCTTCTTCGATGTTGGCTAGCCCTACACACTGTCCCCACGGATATTGCCCCAGTCAATGGGAATTTTTCTGGCCTTTAGACTGCCTGACTTCCCAATGGCCTTTTGCACTACTGATCAATGTTGTTTTTAAAACAAAAAATCCCATTCATTCAATTTTACCAGTGATGACTCAGGAGGCAGGCACTGTGGTGAACGCCCGCTACCTCAGAGAGGCAGAGAAAGCGTGTAGCAGCTGACCTTCCTACTCCACAATGTCACAGGAGGAAAGGGCCCTTTCTCCTTCTCCATGCTGTCTTAAATACCTTCCTACTCAACATCCCCCCTTTCTGTTCACTTGTGCTCACTCCCTGTCAGCTGGTTGCTTGCACTGCCCTTTGACCTAGGGTTGACTTTATTTAGCTCCTGGGTTAAAGGTGTGTGTGCCAGGGCTGAGCCACATCACAACAAGATTTTTTTCCAGTTCACAATCCTGGGTTTCACAATGTGATCAAATGTCCTGCAACAAACCAGTCTCTTCCCCCCTAAGCCCTCACCTTCAAATCCCATAGAAGCAGAACACACACGTGCTTGTGTGGGAGAGCCACTGGCTGCTGAGACATGTCATCAGGTAGTTCTTCTGCCTCAAGTTTGAGTTTCATCTTGGATGAATCTTTCTTCTCAAAAGACTAGCCCCAGGGCCAAGCTGCTCTTGCCTGCCTCCATCTGCACAGTTTATTCTCAGCAGCATGGATGAAAATTACCTGGCATGTGTACCTATTCCCTTCTCCTCGCTCATGTGACAAGGCATCATCAATTGATCCCAGCACCTTTGCCTGCTGGATGGAGTCCATCTTCCGTAAGACAAACCACCCAGTCAAGCCTAATTGGTGCTGCCTCATGCTTCTTTATTCCTCCAAGAAAATTGGTCTCACCCATGCTGGCTTTCCATTATGGAGCCCATGGGGACTAGAGCTGTTCCCCCCACCTCCATCTTTTCATGTCCCATATCTTGCTCAGGATCTGCCTCTTTAGGAGGAAGAACTGGTTGGGTCTGACCTTGGATCCCTCACAACAGGTGTGGGGCCCTGTGGGTCCTGATTCCACATGCACCTGTCCTTTTTTGTACTACCCCCTATCCGTACCCTGTCCCGGGGATGTCACCTTTCACATACCCATCTTCTGAAGGACAAGTCAGAATAGTGACATGATACCAGAACCAGAAGTGGAGAAATAGATGAAAACCCGTATGTTGTAATCCAGGAAGCACAGTCCTTTCTTACCCACTACTTACCTGCTTTGGTCTGAGACAGAAATCAATACAAATATAATCAAAGTTTCATCCACATAGCCCACATTCATCCTCTTAAGGCAGACTTCCCCTGCCCATACCTTCTAAAAATTTTCCTCAACTTCCTCTTGCCTAACTCCCAGCCCTGGTTCTACTCTGGCAACTACGTTAGGAACTTGGAACATTCTTTGGACCCTCTTACCTCCATAAAACCAAACCCTCTAAAACTCAATGAGCAGAATCCTAGAGGCCTTTGCAGGACCACATCATTCACCAGAGGATATGACAGTGCCAGACTTGCATCTCTGCACAGCAAAGTTACCACAATCATGTCGCTGCTCCTGAGCCTTGAGGCCTGGCCTTCCCAGTGTTCCCCCGTGCTCTCCCTTGGTCACTCCAGCTGCCCCTAAAAGGCACAAGGTGTCAGCCATCTTTTCTTTCTCTAGCCTCTTCCACCTTGGGGCTCTCTGTACTTGGTCTTCCTTCAAGCCTTCTGCTCACTTAGTAAGCATACAGAAGCCTGGCTCCCTCGTGGTGGTTCTGCGTTTCCTCATACTCTGCTCTCCCCTACGGTATAGAGTGGCCTTTTCCTAACCAAAGGGGACACCCTCCTCGAAAGAAACTGGGGCTAGCTGTCACAATGTCTTTCACAAACCCCAGTAAGCAGAGACAAATGATGTGGTCCCCACCATCCAGTGCTCATGTGTCCTGACATTGGGGAGCAGTGGTTGCCAGCTGACCGCAGCCACACCGCATCTGTGGCCCACGAGTGGGACGTGTGTAAGACTCTCTGTTAGCAGCCTAGCACCCTGCAGCTTCTCACTCTGCCCTGATTCTTCTCTTCTCCCAGACTTCCCTCCTGGAAGCTCCCTGTGTCTCTGAGGATCTCTTATCTTTGGTATGGTAACCTGCTCTGAGCTCCATCCCAGATGGAAATGACACCTCCACTATAGCCCTCCTTGGATGTGTCTCACACTGCTTATCCAAACTCTGTTTTCCCCAATCCCACTCCCTTGGCTGACTCCTGAAGTTTTATGAAGCATCACTACCCACAGTGGCCATGGTGAACCACCCATAGGTCCTGCCCCATCCCTTTGGTCTTCTGCTACAGACTGGGCCTTCAAAATTGCAGGTGTCCCTTTGCAGACTGCCGCCTACCAGAGCCACATACCCCTCATCCATCCTCTACCCTAACAGAAGGCACAGGTCTCACCGAGTCCCCCATTGCTTAGCCTCACCCCTGGAACTCTTCCTCACTAATTTTGACAACATTTGTTTCTTTAACATGGAGCAAAGGACCTTTAAAAAAAAAAATCTCCAGACCAACGTGTCCCCCTGCTGTTCATTCTCTGCTAAAGTAGCTCCCACATGAGCCAAGGGAGAATGCCTCCATCTGCACACAGAAGAAAACCTTAGGGTGGAGGCTCCCCAATGCCCATGGGGCTGTGGCTGAGATGCGCTTACTTCCTTCTCTCAGAGTCCGGGGGTTCCCTGAAGCCCACAGATCACTGCCTCTACTGATGCATCCTCAGTAGCATAATTGCTCATCAATCAATCGTTCTTCGTGCTGTTCTCATGATGTCAAACCTCCCAGGAGCAAAAACAGTCACTGGTTGCCCAAGCCATGACAGGGACCACAATGGCACCAACATGGCTGGGTTCACGCCCAGGAACAACCATGGGCCTCTCACCCAGGCCTCTCCAGGGCTGGTGTCAGCAGTAGATCAGCCTCCCCACTGGAACACTGTCTGCAAGTATTTGTTGAATGAGCGGCAGCCTGGCTAGGCTTTGTTCAGCCCTTAGTGTCCAGCAGGCATGCCACTGAGAGGGAGATTTCTGTGGGACACACAGTCAAAGCTCCCGAGGCTTGGCTAGAAAGCCCTGCTCTATCCAGAGTGCCACTGAAACAGGGGTCAGGGGTGGGATGTAAGTCACAGGACTGGTAGAAGGGGGCTGTGGAGCAAGTGGGGTTCCAGGCACAGCAGTCCTGAAGCTGACTCTCAAGGAGCCCTCCTCCCGAAGATCCTGGCCCCTCTGGGTTCTGTCCAGCTAGCAGAGAGCAGAAGATGGGGCCTGTGATGTCCCTTGATGTGCCTGCCACTCTGGGCACATTCACAAAGGCAGACGTCCCCTAAGAGACAGGAGCACAGGGAAAACTCTTTGATCCACAGCAAGGAAGACCATGTGTGTTACAGCAGCCAGCCTCTGACTCAAAGAGCATCAGCCCAGGATGAAAGGAACCTCTGGGGAGAGAGAGGGGATTCAGGGGCACAAGCAGCCAAAAAGCGGGTGGGGGTTGGGGAGGCTGGCTAGAGCAAGATGGGTCTGGTCTTGGAGCATCATGACAAGCACTACTGGCTGCCACCAGACCCCTAGGGGATAGGCATTCTGTCAGCAGAGTCTGGACAACAGGCTTCAAGGATTTGGGCCTCAGTTTAGGGTGTAGCTTGTAGACCCTGCTAAAAAGTAAAGGTTTGAAGCTGACCAGAAAGCTCTTTCTGAAGTGCAGACTAGAGAGAAATGATGATGGGGAAGTGGGGGGTGACCGGGACAGGTGCCTGTGTCCTCCAGAATAACAAGAACTAGCTTCCTCAGGGTAAACTTTGAGGGTGCTTGTGAGCTGGTGACACTGGGGTGCTCCTTCTGCAGCCAAGGGAGGCCCAAGCTAGCCAGGACTCACTGTGAGGACTCACTGGCAGGAGTCAGACGACCTGGACAGGAGTATAGATAGTAGAGGACCCAGAGCCTGCTGTGGCTGTTAATCAGTTTGCAGGTAGGACATATTATTGTGTGGACTGGGAGTAACTGAGCCCGGGCTGTGTAGTTGCAGCTCTGATAGTTGATCTCCCCTATTCCTGCAGGCGTCCTGAGCAGCTTCTCTTTCCCCTTTGGCCACTCTTCTTCCTGGAGCAGGACAAGTCATGGCATGGGGTCTGAAGTCCCATCCCCTGATTCAGGCAGGTCTGCACCTTGTCACTTGTAGCGACTTGCTAAGAGGCTCTGGGCCAGTCACTCAGTCTCGCTGTGCCCATTTTCCCAGCAGTCGTTGGGAGTAATGGCACTACCGAGTTCAAAATGAACTGGGGTTCTGCTTATAGATGCTTCTGGCCGAGGGCTTTGCTCCAGCTACTACTGTGACTCTCTGCCACAGACACTGCTGGCCATCACTGATTAACGTGCTGGCCCTGCTTTGTCCTAAAGAGGCCACAGTGTTGCCAGTTCCTTTTGTGAAAGAGGGGGTCTAGGCCTGGAGAGGTGAGGAGGGTGACTTTGTTTCTGGTGATAGTCATGGGTAGAGAAGCTGGGACAGCCCAGGGCTGTGTTCCTGATGCCCATGGTCTTGACCACCACTGCCCCTGTGGGCAAGGATGTTGGCAATCTAGTGACCTTGGCAGGAGACTTGCAATCACAGCGACACAGACTGTGCAGTTCCTCCCCCTCGCTGGTGCAGAGCTTGAGTGCTAGGTTCTCTGCATGTTTAGGTAGGGAAGCCTAATTCATCTGCCTGAGCGCAGCTGGATGACCAAGCACGGTTCACTGAGACCGGTGAGGCAGAGAAACAGGTGTGGGCTGAGGCAGCTCTGAGACCATAGAGTCCTAGATTCCAGTTCCAGTTCTGGCAAGGGTAGCTGTGCCTATGGGGCTGTTTCAAACTCAGCCTCAGTTTCCTCATCTGTAACTTACAGGTTGGCTTAGTTTCCTCTTCAGTGGCTATGATATGATGCTCTGATGAAAACAACTTAAGGAAGAACAGGTGTCTCCTGGCTCACAGTTCAAGGATAGAGTCAGCCATAGCCGTGAAGCCAGGGTGGCAGGTGCAGGGAAGCCAGGGTGGCGGGTGCAGGGAAGCCAGGGTGGCAGGTGCAGGGAAGCCAGGGTGGCAGGTGCAGGGAAGCCAGGGTGGCGGGTGCAGGGGAAACTAGGTGGCAGGTGCAAGGAAGCCAGGTGGCAGGTGCAGGGAAGCCAGGTGGTAGGTGCAGGGAAGCCAGGTGGCAGGTGCAGGGAAGCCAGGTGGCAGGTGCAGGGAAGCCAGGTGCCAGGTGCAGGGAAGCCAGGTGGTAGGTGCAGGGAAACCAGGTAGCAGGTGCAGGGAAATCAAGGTGGCTGGTGCTCTGAGTATCCACCATTAAGTAAAGAAACATGAGTGCTGCTGATGTTGCTGTTTAATTTCCTGTCTCCTTTTATACAGTTCAGGATGCCAGCCAGGGAATGGTGCCGCCCACAGTAGGCAGGGTCTTCCCACATCAGTGAGCACATTCAAGAGAATCTGCCCACATATGCCCAGGGGCCCCTTCTCTCAGGTGATTCCAGTTTCTAGCAAGTTGATAGTTGACACTAACCTTCACGGGGGTGTCTCAGCTAACTTTTTCAGTGGCTTGAGGGCTCAGTGCTCTGCTGGCTCATGAGGGACACTCCACAAAGAAGAGCTTCCTAATCTATCCTGAACTCATCAGGTTGCTATCACTATAACTAACAAATTGTCTTAGTAGGGTTTTTATTGGAAAGGAAAACATTTCATTGGAGCTGGTTTACAGTTTCAGAGGTTTAGTCCATTGTCATCATGGTGGAAAGCATGGCAGAATGTAGGCAGGCATGGGGCTGGAGAAGGAGCTGAGAGTTCTACATCTTGATTCGCAGGCAGCAGAATGAGATTTTGTTCCACACTGGGAGGAGCTTGAGTGTATATATGAGATCTCAAAGTCCTCCCCTACAGTGACACACTTCCTTCAACAAGACCACACTTCCTGACAGTGTCGCTTCCTACAGCCAAGCGTTCAAACATGGATCTTTGGGGGTCATACCTATTCTAACCACCTCACAGGTACAGGAGAGAAACAACTAACAAGGCAGAAGGATTTGCTTTGGCTTGTAGTTTCGGAAACTCAAGGCCAAGATCATCTGGTTCCCTTGCCTTGGCTTAAGAGGAGGCAGAACATCATGTGGCAAGAATGTGTGGAGGAGGTGGTTTACCACAGACATCAGGGAGCAGGAAAATGGGCTCTCCGGCCAAGAGATAGCCTCAAAGAACACATCCCCTACTTCTTTCAGCTATGCCCCACCTCCAGAAGTTTCTAGCAAATTATGAACCCATCAGTGGGTCAATCCATGGAGAGAGGCAGGGCCTTCAAAACCCTTTCGCCTCTTGATGACTCGCTATCCTCACTGGGGCCAAGATCAACATGAGCCTTTTGACGAATACCTTATGAAACTGTACCAATCAGGAAGAGCTTGAATGTAGCTCTCCACTCAGGAGACCCAGACGAGGGGACACTGTGTGTAGAAAGAATCTGGCTAAAGATACAATTCTCTTGAGCTGCTGTCATTACCCAAAGCTTCCATTTGTGGGTCCGGGAGGAAGGGGAGTTGCTTTCTTGGGGCATGGAATAAGTTGGTTTTTTGTTTGTTTGTTTTGTTTGGGTAGGTTTTTGTCTTGATTGACAAGTTAGGGTTAGGTAAACCTTAGTACACTGTACATACCTTTTCCCTTGATACATCTGACTTTGATCGTATGCACATCCACTCCTGCCTAGGATGATAAGTAGGGTTTCTCCCTAAATATTCATTCTGAGGACATAGGTGGCCTTTCTGGACATGCACCTAAAGTTCAGACTAGATCATTATCCTGCCCCTAGTTTTAGGATAAGCTCCAGGAGGTAGTTGACCTCAAAGTTACTAAGGGTTTCTAGGGAGCTACAGATCAGAGTGGCTGATCACTTTATTGGGGGGGGGCAGTGCACCACATCTCAGTGCAAGTGGTAAAATTCCACCTTTCTAAGTGCATCGTTGGTGTGTGTGTGGTTCACCCTTCGGTTGCCTGCCTCAAGGCAATGCTTTTGGGAGTCAGAGCCCTACTTCTTCTCTTTTCACTCTGAAATTTCAGGATACTGACTCCACTCTAGGACCTATGGGATTTTTATTCCTCTGAGCCCAACAATTCTGAGCAGAATGAGATGGACAGATCTGCAGATCTAAAGTTGTGGGTATATTTGGTGCTTTGAAAGCATATGATGGTGGAGATGTCATTCTAGAAAGATCTGTAAAGCTTAGGCCAGTCCACCATAGCTCTCAGGCATCCCAGGGTGCTCTTGGGAGAGGCCTAGTACATGCATTCCTTGTTCTTCCCATTTCTCCCTGCTCTGTAAGTCACTGAATAGCTATCAGAGGCAGAGGGGACAGAGAGATGGCTTTCTGAAATTATGGCTAATTGGAGAGACTTCAGGAGGAGCTAAAGCCAGTCATAAATAAAGCCATAAGCTTGGCAAGGCAAATATCAGCACGACTCACCTGCACCCAGAATGCATGACTTGATGTTGGCGCAGGAGGCCTTCTGCCAGAGGAGAAAGTGTAGATGAATATTTTAGGGCTTGGTGTGAGCTGAAGGTTATATTTTACGACTCTAGAGTTGTAACTATGAAATACGGTGTCTTGTTTAAAGTGCGAGGAAATCTCCAAACAGCTTTTACAGCATCTTCAATCAAAACAGGATGGTTCCAGAACCAGGGGGTCAGAGGAGCCCAAGATGGAAGAGTGACATATTCTCTGAGCACACAGGTGGCTCTGGCCTAAGAGTGCTTCAAGACCTGGTTCCTGCTTGCAGCATGGTCCAGGGGTCCCTGGCTAATGCTGGGATATTTGAGAAGGACTTTAGTGTGGAGGATACTGCCATCCTGGTAGAGTCAGTTAAAATCCTGTCTTAGCCACTTTCTGTGTGGCCTTGACAATATAATTTAACCTCTCCGATCTTTGGTTTTCTGCTCAGTCCCTTGGTTCACCAGATATTCATTGAATGCCTATTTTACACCAGGAAATTTGCCAGCTGCTGGGTCCAGAGTGTACAGTCTCTGCCTTCAGAGAGTTCAACCTCTAGATATGAAGGAACTGAGAATGTCATTGACCAAAGAAATGTGGGAAGTAATTATAGGAAAGCACATGGTGTGTGTGTGTGTGTGTGTGTGTGTGTGTGTGTGTGTGTTTGATAAAGGGGTTGTTTCTAGAAAAATCCTTGAAGAAATGACACTTAGGCTAGCCCCTAAAAGCCTAGGAGGGTGCCAGGCAGGCTCAATAAGAAAGCAAAAGATTCCAGAAAGAGAAATAGGTAGACTTTAGTGAAAGGAGCCATGAGGAAGCTTGTGATGCCCTAGCAGAATGGGGGTGAGGGTGGGCAGGAAGCCAGATGTATGTGTGTGTGCGCATGTGTGTGCATCTGTGTGTCTGTGTGTGTATGATGTGGGGGTCCTTTGCCTCATCGTGAGTAACAGGGAGCTGCATCCATCCAGCTTTGTAGTTATGAGAGAGGATGGGAGTTCAAGCTAAGATGGGGGAGACGGAGCTATCAGTGATGTGACTGGAACACCCATGACCTCAGGTTGTGTGCTATAGACATGGTGAGACATCAGTATCCTCAGGCCTGAGAGAGTAGTCAGCAGGCAGCTTCAGGTTGCCCTCTGCAGACCAAGACTAGGACAGGACTCATAGAAGCAGTTTGGTGATCTGAGAACTCAGTGGGCCCAGCCCCACATCCTCTTATCCCACTGGTCACCTTGACCAAAAGACTGCTGGGGATCAAGCCTAGGCTGAGACTTTCTTGCAGACCCTGTAGCTTCCAGGGGCTCTGTTTCCACCTGAGCCCCTCCCCCTCCCTCTCCTGCTCAGCCCTCACCTACCCAGACCACTCTGCTCCACAGAGCCAGCTACTCCTTCACCTGACTCCAGGTCTCAGGCCCTGGAACAAGGCCACTCTTTTGTCTTTGTGAACATTACAACATAGGAGTGGGAAAAGTCATCCCCACCTCTACCCCTCCTCCACACCCCGCCATCCCCACCTTCACCCCTCCCTCACACCACTCCAACCCTGGCAGAGCTAGGATCCTAGGTGAAGCTGTCATGGCCACCTGCTCCCTTCGTAACACAGGGTTCTCACTCTCCCCCCCTAGCCCTCTCTTCCCCCCGCCTGCCCCGCCCCCCAGCTTCTGCCATCCTCTGTCCCCATCTCAGGCACACCTTCTGAGCACCTAGGGAGTCTTTCTGCTTAGGCTCTGGCCTCTGACTCCCTGCTGAGATCCCTCACCCCAGTGCTGCTCTCCCTCCCCTGCAGGCAGAGCCTGAACCATTCAGCAAGAGGCAAACTTGGCTTTTCCTGTTGCCCTCTCCTCCCTCCCACTGTGACTCCTGCAGGGCTCAGGCACCCTGTGCTTTCATTGTCCACCTTGCATTGTGTCCTCTGTCCTCCTATTCCTCTCTCAAGGTTGGGGTGAATGTCCCCTCAGATGTCCCTAGCCCCAGACCCTTCCAGCTGAAGCCCTCTGGGTCTCTCCTCCAGGAGCCTCCTTTCCTCACCTGCTCTATCTAGGGAACTATTTATCCTACAAAAGCCAGCTCTAATGAGGCCTCTTCTCGTTCTCCTTCCCAAGTTGACTTGTTTAAGTAACATGTTCTGCTACTTATTATGTCCTTAAAGAGTGAGCTGTCCTCTTAGGAGACCAAACCGGTGACAATTGTCATACAGTCACATGCCAGGACCCTTTCTGCCCCAATAGATGAAATCAGGGGCCCAGGAGTCCTACCACTCACCAGAGCCTCTTGTCTTTCCCCACAGCGGATGATGCCTGTGGAGGGACCCTGCGGGGCCAGAGCGGCATCATCTCCAGTCCCCACTTTCCTGCTGAGTATCACAACAATGCTGACTGCACATGGACCATCCTGGCTGAGCTTGGGGACACCATCGCCCTGGTTTTTATTGACTTCCAGCTAGAGGATGGCTATGACTTCCTGGAGGTCACAGGGACTGAAGGCTCCTCTCTCTGGTGAGTCTCCTGCCAGCGCCCGCCCCTCCCTCATGGCCTCTGCAGCTGGGGAGGACTGGACTGTCCAAGGTGTCCTTTGCATCCTCCTCCCCGCTGGCTTGTTTTGAACTCTGGAGTCCTTGCATCTCATCATTAATGAGAAATCGCTGGCTGCATGATTTTAAAGTGAAGATGCGTTTTTTACAGGGATTTCCATATCTGATTCAAAGTGTGCCCTTGCGAGTTTCAGGATGGAACTTAGCGGAGAAATCAGAATTAAAGCTAAAAATGTTTTGATCTCATGACACGAGCTTTGGACAGGGTCTCGGTAGCACTGTATGGAATCCTGTTGCATTTCTGGATGACACAAACACCTTTAGGGCCATTGCTCTTCTGGGCACTGCTGGGGTCTTGAGACATGGGCAGTGCCTGTATGGGGAGCAATGAAGGGATTCATCTCCCTCTTGCCACCTGTGTCGGGGTCACTCTTCTTCCTGAACATTCTGAATACTCCCAGATGTTGGCAGGTCAGGGAGGAGGAGGGACATGGGAGGATTGGGGGCTTGACATCTGTCCTTGGTTGTTATGTACAAACTCTGACGTGTGTGTGCCCAAGAAGGCTAAGGATGGCTTAGGGAGGTTGTGTGACCAGACTATCCGGTTATGTTACATATAAATGTATGCTCTTAGAATCACAATTTGACTCTCTTATCTGAATGATGATGTCTAAGGGTGTTTGTGGCACATTAGGATGTGACAGAAAAGTTTCCAGCTGTAGGAAAGACTGGGATGGGAATCTTTGTTGATTTTTTTTTTTTTTTTTTGGCAGGGATGCCTCAGGACATGAGGCACTGGGGCAGAGGGCATTGCTGGATATTCCAGGAAAAGCAGGACTTAGGAGCTTGAGAGCCAGGGGAGGCTAATATATAAGGACACAGCCGGGGTAGTTACTGGGTGGTCAGACTGGGAAAGAGGGAGCTGGGTAGGAGAGGAAGGATGCAAGGCTATGATTATGCGAGTCCTGCCTACCAGTTATCATGGGGGTGAAGAACCTTCCTGAGCCAGGTACTGGTGGAACACACCTTTAATCCTAGAACTTGGGAGGCAGATAGGCAGATTTCTGTGAGTTTGAGGCTAACATGGTCTACAGAGTGAGTTCCAGGACAGCCAGGGTTGTTACACAGAGAAACCCTGTCTTGAATTTAAAAAAAGAAAAAAGAAAGGAGAGAGAGAGAGAGAGAGAGAGAGAGAGAGAGAGAGAGAGAGAGAGAGAGAGAGAGAGAGAGCTTCCTGAGCCAGATGCAGCCCTTTGAGGGGTATTTTGCTCTTTGTTGAGTATGGAGTCCACCTGGGAGGTTGGGTGTTGAGTCCACCTGGGAGGTTGGGTGTTGAGTCCACCTGGGAGGTTGGGTGTTGAGTCCACCTGGGAGGATGGGTATCCTGTAAATGTGCCTCTGATCCCTGTAGGAGCAAGGAATTGGAGTTGCCCTAAGCTGCTCAGCCTGCAGACCCTGGGGCCCCAGGGCTCATTCTGTAAAAACACTCATTCTTCTGATAGCAAATGGAAAACATGAAAAGACAGAGAGAAGTGGGAGACACGGATTAAAACCCTGGGATATGACAGAGGGACACAGATTAAAACCCTGGGGTGTGACCCTTTACCCTTTTATTTCTTAGCTGGCTATTTATATATCATTTTATAAAATAGTGTTTGAATATCTCTACTCATGTATCTTTAACTTAGCATGGAGTCAATCATGAAAATCTTCCATGCATCATTAGAGTCCTCTGAAATAGATTGTGATGAAAGTGGTGATTACTGAGCATTTCCTACCTATAGGTACCAGACCAGTTCAGGCCAGTTCTAAGTTCCTTGTTGCTCTAAGTTCATTGCATGTTCATAAAAATTCCTACGGAGTAAGTTGCATAATTTCCCTCCCTTTGCAAAAGAGGAAAACTAAGGACCAGAGAGCATCTGCTACTTGCTTTAGGTCACACAGTGCTGGGGTTGCAGCTCCAGTTAATGCCACTGAGAACCTGTCTGTCCAGCCAGCTACATCACATTGTCTGTGATGGGTTCCCATGGCTCTGGAGCTAGCTAGCAATCAGTGTCTTTTTGCCACTGCTAGGACTATGCCATGGTTTGTTCCTTGGGTCTGTTGTTTTCATCTTCTATACACAGGTATACGGGTAAATGTCCTTACCTGCTCCCTCCCTTCCAGCCTCAAGCCTGTGGGTCAGACAACCTTCTGTGGCTTCTGCCCCCAGCCGTGTGAGTCTACACATCACCGGAACTAAAACAGATCTCAAAAAAAGTCAGCCTGTTCCTTTAAGTCACCCAATGGGGAAGGCATTATGTAGAGATCACCCAGGGTGTCATCCCCAATTCTTTGCCATAAGATTAATTTCCACCTGTAAGGAGGGCTGGTGTTATAGGTGCCAGGCAGGGTGTGTTTGTTGTTCCAGTTTCTACAAACCTGGCAATTACAGGTAAAATAAGCTCGGGGCTCAGGTTAGGAGTTTGGGAAGAAGCAACTTTCTCCCCTGTGCCTTTCTTTCAAGGCACCCCCAGATACTGGGGGAAAAAAAAAAGCTGTGCTGCTGGTTTGGGTAGACCAATTTATGAGATTCCAAGCTGTGCTCTTGAACTCTGGGTCCTCTTAAAAGAGGCAGATTTGAATGCGTGGGTGTCTGTTTGTCTGTGGAGGAGACAGGAGTCCTTTGAAAGACTATATCTACTACTCCCTGCCCCAGCATCAGGTTGCCATGGATTCAGAGGAGAGGGGGCACATGCTATGCCCGGCTCAGTTTCCTCTCTTCCCTCTGCCAGATGAGAATAACACTGGGGCTTTTCGTGAGAGCTCTGTTCAGCGGGATGTTCTGGACTGGTATGGTCATGATTTGTCATTTTCTGGTTTGCCACGTAAAGGCTATTTTAGAAGCGAGCCTGCCACCTCCCAGCACTCAAGTGTTCATCAAACAAAGGACACCAGTGGCCTAGAGGATGGCAGGAAATAATCACTGGGCAGCCTCGAGCTAATATAATGAAAGGTGGGGGAGGGGAGAGAACCACAGATAAACAGCAGGGTGGGAAGCGCAACCTCAGAACCCACCAGCATACAAACAGCATCTTGGAGGTCTTAGTCTCTCTGGTTTATACCAGCCTTCTAGAGCCAACCCCCCTCCCCCCACCACCTGCGCCTGTTGTGGAAAGGCTATCACTACCACGAGCCCTGATCTGGACTGTTCTACCATGTTTAGAGAGCCCTAGGACTAAGACCTTCTCTCCCTTCATTCATTGTGTGGGAGCCGGGGATTGACTATGAACAAAGACAGCTCCTGAAAAATCCCAACACGATCCGCTCTACCCCTGACACACATACGCTACCACGGGACCCAGGCATGTCCCTCCATATCACTGCCAGGACACGGATGTACCACTAAGCCAGTGCCTGACCCCTTTCACAGGTGTGTATATGCATATACACACACCACGTTGTTGTTTTCAGCTGACCTGAGGTGGGGAGGTGCTCTCTGCGGGTGCTGCTCTCACCTGGTGGATAGGCTTGACCTCTGACCCCCAGTGGATCCCACACCTTTCAGCATTGCTATCTTTAAGAGGTCCTGATACCTTTCAAGGGGCGGGCTTGAAACTGTTTATATGTGGGACCTGGGTCTCGGGGGGGATATTAGGTCAAGTAGAGATGAGAAGTTGTTGGGGGGGGGTGTGTGGAGAGATGGCTCAGCTGTTAAGGGCACTGACTGTTCTTCCAGAGGTCCTGAGTTCAATTCCCAGCAACCACATGGTGGCTCACAACCATCTGTAATGAGATCTGATGCCGTCTTCTGGTTGTGTTGGAAGACAGCTGCAGTGTACTTATATATAAGAAATAAATAAATTAAAAAAAAAAGAAAAACCCCAAAACAAAAAACAATCCTCACCAGAGAAGTTATTCCCAGGTGACTACAAAGATGACTTCTCCATGAATGCGGCAATCATGGCAGTGAAGGCTGAGGAGAAACTGCTAGACCCGTCGCTCACCTCCTTCCTCTGTCTTGTGGCCCATCTTCCCAAAGTATACGGCTCAAGCTCCATCTTGCCGTGCAGATGGGAAAAGGGCAGTCTGGGAGTCAGATTGGCATGGCCTTAAGTAGCTGTCTAATCCCAGGATACTAAATGACCCTTTGAGCCTCAGTTATCACACATGAAAATGAGGTCCATGCTATAGAGCATGCAGAGAGACCTGAATGCACACACTGCTGCCAGGACCCTCCCTCATGTAACACTCCCGGTCCGGAGACCACTCTAGGTCCATTCTCTGAGGGACAAAAGACAAGATGCGACATCTCTATGGCCTTGACAGACTCCATTCTCGCCCTTAGAGTCCCCTTACATCACTCCTCTTTCCTTTGCTTGCTTTTGTTAATGTAGTTACAAACACAAAAGCTCAAGTCTACTTTACAGACAGTCAGTTTCAATGTTTTGGGGCTACACTCTCTTCTTTGAAAGACCTTGTTTTAATTATTAGGCATTCAGCTGGGCGGAGGTGGCGCACACCTTTAATCCCAGCACTTGGGAGGAAGAGGCAGGTGGATTTCTGAGTTCGAGGCCAGCCTAGTCTACAGAGTAAGTTCCAGGACAGCCAGGGCTATACAGAGAAACCCTGTCTCGAAAAAACAAAAACAAAAACAAAAACAAAAAATTATTAGGCATCCAACACATGGAGTTTAAGCACACTGGAGCCCTTTGATCTCAGCGACTTTTGACTAGGTGTTCTATTGAGGGACCATTAGAAGGAGGCGGAGTTAGAAGGTGCAGAGTGTATGCCTGCGGGCTTCTGCCCGGAATACCTATTTGCTTATTCATTCACAGCCAACAGCTAGCTTAGGTTATTTGTTTTCTTACTCCCTTCTATTTATTTCCCATAACCATTGATTGAGATCCTTCTATGAACAAGGCTTTTCTAGATGTTAAGGACAAAGACACAGACCAGGGTCCTGGGGAGTTATTCATTCAGTCCACAAACGTTTTTGTATTAGCCACTCACTGTACTGGACCCTGGAGCTCACAGCTAGTGCCAGGGGGAAAATATTATTCAATAGCTTACAATATCATGCGTTAGGTATTTTTCTAAGAGGTATAAAGGAGGTTCTCCCAGGGCCTGAAAAGAGAAATGCAAGGGCCAGGACTCTTTCCCTTCAAGAATGGAAAACCCATTTCCCACTGACTTAAGCTACAAAGGAAATGTGTTGGCTTCCATCATTGAAAATAAGCCAGGAGTTGGCTTCAAGTACTGCTGGATCCAGGTGACCACATGATGCCATCTCCTCTCCCTAGGGTTTGCCCTCCTGTGGATTAGTATCTTTTATTCAGGCAGGCTTTCTCCTGGAGTAGGCTAAAAGGATTCCCAGCAGGTCCCTGCCACCCAGCTTTGTTAGCTGTTATAGTAGGACTTGGCAGTGGTGCTTTCTTTCTTTTCCTTCATCATTTATTGATTGAGATTTCATATATGCATTTAGTGTGTTTGGATCAAGCCCGCCCCACCCTTTCCCCTCCCTCCAGTTCTTCTTCTATCCCCACTGTCACCGCCCCCTCCCAACTTCATGTCTTTTCTTCTCAATACACGAAGTCCATTAGCCCAGCCAGTATGTAAATGAGCGTCAGCCACCTATTACAAGAGGGGCAGCCTCTCGAGGACCACATCCCTAAAGAAAAAGGACTCCCCTGTCCCAACAGTGATCAGTTGCCCCGAGGCACCTCAGCTAGGTATGGGACTCCCTGACCTACTGCCTGCACCATACTAGTATTTTGTCTGGCTCGGTTGCCCAGGCACTGTTAGTTCATACGTGTGACTGCCCTGCTATGTCCAGGAAATGCTCTTTAGCTGTAGTCAACCACTGTCTCTGGCTCTTATAATTATCCTGCCCCCTCTTCTATAGCGATCCTTGAGCTCGTTGGGGAGGGGAAGTGATATTGATGGCCCATTCTGTGCTGAGCACTCTGCAATCTCCTCTTCTCTGTGGGTTAACCAGTTGTGGGTTTCTCTGTCACCCATCATCTACTGCAAGGAGCCTCTCTGATGAAGACTGAGATATGTACTGCTCCGTAGCTATAACAAGGAATCTTTAGGATTCAGTTTAGTATTACGTCCATTTAGCAGAATAGTAGCGGTAGCCCTGTGACCCAGCCAGTCTTGAGATCTTGACCCATTAGTAGGGTTGGGAATTTTTTGTAGAGTGGGCCTTAAGTCCAATCAGAACATACTGTCCATCAATACTCCCATAACATTGGTACCTCTGTTGCCAGTGGGCATGTATTTATTTTGGTTGGCTAACCATTAGCAGCTTGCTGCGTTCACAGCTCAGTATGACTGGTAGCTACTTTTCTTCTCCCAAGTAGCGTGCATAGCATCTTCCAGCACTGTGAAAGGTGGCCAGTAAGGATGAAGCTTCCAGGTCACTAGTAGCTTACGCTTGCGTCAAAGGTGTGGTGTCTTTAGCAATGGGCTCTTACCATCACATTCTGGAAGTGTCCAAGAGAATGATCACAACAATGATATCCTGTAATGCTTTGGGGGCTGATATGGGACCCCAGCCTTTCTTGCTGGTACCTACAAAGGCAGTAGTGCCTCAGCTGCACAGTCATGTGCCCACCCCTCAAAAATGTTGAAACCAGAGATATTCCCCTTGGCCAGAGGTACGTCACACAACTGCAGACCTCTTGCTGACAGTGGAATAGGGATGAGCCCAAGAATGGGAACCCTGGGGGCTGGAAAGTTGAACATCTAGACTGCCTGTCCTTCAGAAAAGTTGTCAGTCTTTTGACACATTGCATCTGAGACTCTGAGCAATGTGTCCCCAGGGGTGAGTTTTATGTTGAGCCAAAGAACGAGTAAGATTTTTGCTACCAGCCTGGAACAGGAAGGAAGGCTCCCTGGTGTTGGGGGCATTGTAAGCTGGGTGCAGGGAATGGGGCAGGGCAATGACAGTATACAAACCTCAATGAACAGCAGAAGAGTGTGGGCTCAGGGAGGGTATCGCCCTGCTTTCACACAGTGGCAGAAATCTACTGAAAGCCTTAAGCACAGGGGCAAGAGTACCCTGAGTGTTAATGGAGTCAGACTTGAAGGCCCAGAAGGCAGCTGTAAAAGTTGTTTGCAGACACTGGGGCAGGAGAAGGACCAGCTTGGGCTGCTGCAGCTCTGAATCTGGAAAGGGAGAGCATTAAAAAATCTCAGATACAGGGTTGGAGTGACAGCTTCGTCGGTAGAGAGCATGCCTAACATGTAGGAAGCCCTTGGATCAATCCTTAGTCTCAAATACACTGGGTATGCACACCTATAATCCTAGAACTCAGGAGGTAGGTGTGAGAGCATCCTAAAGTTCAAAGTCATCCTTGGATACACCACAAATTTGTGGCTAGCCTGAGCTAAGTGAGACCCGGAGGCTTACAGGAGGATCAGTGAAGGTAGGAGAGGAGTTGGGGGCCATCCACATCTCTAACTGAGTAACTATAGGGACTACATGCTGAACAAAGTGGGGGAGGGGGAGAAGGCAGGGCTAAGGTAGAAGATGAAGGTGGTACCTGATGGCCATGCTAGCGTAAAACAGGCATTATAAGGAAACCGACTCCACAGCAAGGATGGAAATCAGGCTGCCCAGGGACTCTCATAGCTCCGAAAAACAGAACTTTGGGATAAGGCCTGTAAGGGTAACCAATGAACTCAGCAGTCACATCAGCCAAAGTTGGAGTCTGATTTTCTCTGGAGTCAACAACTTATGTTTCTCTTTACCCTCACTGTCATGGGCCA
>NW_022196900.1:84626506-84637304 GCF_008632895.1 Mastomys coucha
CCCCCCCCCGTTTTGATCACCAGTCCCTGTCTATCACAGTTATCCGTCTCCACATAGTTCTTTGGCTCATGCCTTGATTGCCATTGGCCCTGGCCCTAGGAGCAAAGTGGTGGAGAAGACAAGCGAGGCCTGTGCCTTTGTGAAAAACTTTTGATCCCCAGACAATCACAGAGCAAAGAGCAGACACCTGTGAGATCTCATAACAGGTGACGAGAAGGGGGAGGAAGACCCCATGATAGAAAGATCAAGGGTGCCATCACTGAGGGGAAAGGTGGAATCTTCCTGCTGGGGTAGGAAGCAGGGAGGTGCTGCAGAACCATCACCATGCTCTAACTGCCCTTGAACCTCATACGTGGCTTGGAATGTGTCTCTGGAGGTTTTATCCACCTTGAATGTCAGAAGCTAGGTAGGATCAAGGTCCCAAGTTGGTAGACATGCCCAGAAAGCAGTAGGGACAGTACAAGGACCAGGGATGCTGAGCCTAACCCAGGGGATCTGGCGAGCAAGCAGACAAACTGAGACTGAGACAAGGGACCTGCCGTGGTGCCCAGCTTGGTGATGCCCCCACTACCTCTCTATCCCTGCTACATGGCACTGCTTTAGGTCACACCAAGAAACTGTTTGCTTCTGATGGAGCCCATGAAATTGCATCTGTTGTATCCATCAGGAGCCAGGCCATAAATAACTAGCCTTTTAAAATCTCATCTCATGCATCTCTCGGAGTTGGAAATAGCATTACAAGCTCCATAGCTGAGCCATAGGAAAGGATTAGTGCCCTAGCAGGCTGCTGGCATGCTTGAGTCCGCAGGGCCAAAGCCCTGGCTCCCAAGCTCTCTACCGAGAAACTGTGTGACTTCACCTCCTCCCTTCTGCAGGTGACAGCATGCTTTCAGAAAGAAAACAAAAGTCTGAGCTGGGCGAGCAGGGCTCAAGGCTATGTTGTCTGCCATAGACACAGGGAGAGGGGGCGGCTCTGCTGGAGCTTGGGGCTCACAGTTTTGTGTGTGGGAAGTGGAAGCAGGGCAGCTGGCCTGCCCCCCATGGCTCTGACGGCATGCAACAGGTTTGTACTAAGCACTTCATCTGCTAGGAGGCCTGTGCCAGAGCTGTGAAGGGCACAGACAAGATGCTGTCCTCAACCTCTCCAGAGGAGCTGCCAGGTGCCTGACGGTGTGGCTAAGACAGATGGAAAACATTGTTTTGGGCCCTTCTGGCCACCCCCTGACCCCCACCCCCGCATTCTGGCAAGCCTTGTCTTCCAGAAGAGTATTGATTCATTCGGAATGTCCAAGGTCTCCATTCCTTTATTTGGCCAAGAGTGTGCATTCCGCTCCTTCATGGCTGAGTCTAGCCTATATCCCACCAGTCTCTCCTCTGTAGCTCCTGCAAACACTTTCCAGGTTCCTAGAACTGATCTCTCTCTCTCTCTCTCTCTCTCTCTCTCTCTCTCTCTCTCTCTCTCTCTCTCTCTCTCTCTGCCTTTAATTCACTTAATTTAGTCTCATCTTCTCTCCAACCAGTGGCTAGGATGTGACACTCACAGATTCATCAAGGCAGCAGGATTCACATAGACAACTGGTGCTTGATAATAGTTAGAATGGTTGGACTTTACAGTCTGAATCATTTGGGAAGGGAAGGAAGGACACTGGTCAAAAAGAAGATGAGATTTAAGCTTCTGTTTCTTAAGAAAGAGTCTCACTGTGTGGGCCTGAACTGCCTATGTAGACCAGGCTGGCTTCTAGCTCACAAGGATCCACCTGCCTTTTCCTCCTGAGTGTTGGGATTAAAAGTGTGAACCACGGTGTCGGGTTAACACAAGCTTCTTAAAGAGTAACCTACACTGTGCTCCCAGTCTTTGGTTCCTGTTATTCCCCTCATCTACTTCCTCTGCCAAACCTCAGCCTTCCTTGAGCCTGTTCACTCTGAGAGCATTTCAGACGCCATCTTGGAGTATGTTCTATAACACTTATACTGGGTATTTTATTTTGAGTGTTTTTCTCCTTTCTGCACCTTTCAGGCTCCTCTTTCTGATTTTTGCCTTTGTTTTATGTTAGAGGTGGTACTGAGGTTTGAACCCAAGGCCTTGCAAGTGCTAAGCAAGTACTCTCTCTACCTTGGTGCTATTTCCCAGCTTCTCTCTTTCTGCTCCTCACTGGACTTCTCTAAGCCTTCCTTCTAATTCAAAGCTCGGATCCTGCCTGATTGCCCTGCTCAAGAAACTCATTCTCTGAGGGTGAGCTTACCTGCGGTCAAGGCTTCAAATACCACCTGTTTGTTTTGAGCTGGCTTCCTAGACCACCTCTCCACTGAATATCAAACTATAGAGCCAATCACTTGGTGGGCGTTGCCCCAACCACATGTCATTGCTGCGTCTATCCCCGTTCATTCCACCTTTGCTCATCATTGACCCCATAAAGACTGGTTTGGGGGTGTCAATGTGACACAAGCTAGACTCATCAAAGAGGAAGAAGCCTCCATGAGATCCAGCTGTAAGGCATTTTCTCACTTAGTGACCAGTGGGGAAGGGGCCCTGCCCACTGTGGGTGGTGCCATCCCTGGGCTGGTTGGTCCTGGGTTCTATAAGAAGGCAGGCTGAGCAAGCCATGGGAAGCAAGCTAGTAAGCAGTATCCTTCCACAACCTCTGCATCAGCTCCTGCCTCCAAGTTCCAGCCCTGCTTGAGTTCCTGTCCTGGCTTCCTCCAATGATGGACGTATAAGCCAAATAAACCCTCTCCTCCCCAACTTGGTTTTTTGGTCATGGTGTTTCGTCACAGAATAGAAACCCTGACTAAGACAAAGGCCAAATCCGTTTCCCTGCTTGATTTTTAGCACTACCTTGTTATCTAAGCTCCAGGGACTTGTCCCCACTCTGTCCCCATCTCAGCAGCCACATTCAGTTAAGAGCTAAGCTCTCCCAGCATTCTTTCTTTAGTATGTCTTCCTACTCCTGCTGCTCCTCCCTGAATTCAGCCCACTGTCTCATCTTTGTGGAGTTTAATAGCCCTTTCCCTCATCTCCCAGCATCTTGGCTCTGTCTAATCCATTCTTCCCACTGCCACATGAATGGCTTAATTAAAATGCAGCTCCAACATGCTCAGCCCCAGGCGAAAGCTTTCAATCACTCTCTGTTGTCTAACAGAACAGACTTCAAGGCCTTGATAAGGCACACAAGATCCATTTGGATCTAACTAGCCCTTGCCTCCCTCCACAGCCTCATCTCTTGACTCTCCATACTTTGAAAACCATCTACCCAGGGCACTCTTCAGAGGACCTGGGTTTGATTCATAGCACCCATATGGTGGCTCACAACCATCTGTGTCTCCAGTCCCAGGGGATCCAGTGCCACCTTCTGCCCTTTATAGGCACCAGACACACTTGTGTTACACAGACTCCTATGCAGATGAGGTGCTCCTAAGAACAAAATAAATGAGTTTTAAGAAGTAAAAGTCCCACTGTGATACCACTAAGGAAAGCTTCTTGCTTGCTGGAAGTATCTGTAATCCAGAATGGTGCAAGTGGATACCTAGGCTCAAGAGCATCCCACCATCTGGTGGCCGCCCTATCTAGAATATGTGACCTCCTCCAGTGGCATGGCAGGGAATGTGAGTTGAGCATCCAGCATGGACTTTTCACTATCCTACCCCAGATATGATATACTTTACTTCTGGCTCCTTTTTATTGGTTGGAAATGACCACATGGTCTATACTAGCTCTCAAGAAACCAGGAAATGTGGATGAGCAGATAAAATGCTTGGTGAGGCAACCTCTGCCCTACCTTGTGTCCCTATAATTAAGATGCCCTCCTCCTGTTCCTGCTCCTGCTCCTGCCCCAGACCAGCCTCTCCCTCATGTCCCAGGTCTCATCTTCTCCAGACTGTCCCTGCTGGAGTCACCTTCTCATTTCCTCATCTTCTGTCTACTCTGGATATGCCTAATAGCATAGGGACATGAGATAGTATCTACTATCTAAAATCCAAACCAAAAAGGGCACCCCAAAACTTCACTGCTTCTCCACCCCAGTCACTTACTACACAATTTCTCAGCTACCCCAGATTCTGAGCCCATTCCTTCTTAGTTATGCCCAACATTGCCATTAAAACAGACCTTGCTAAGACTACAGGTGCCCCACCCCAGGTAGCCAAATCCGGTATCCCTATTCCATCCTCGTGTGATTTGGTTTTTTGGCAACATATTTGGCATAAGCTAGAGTCATCAGAGAAGAAGGATCCTCAATTGAGAAAATTTCTCTATAAGATTAGGCTGTAGGCAAGCCTGTAGGGAATTTTCTTAGTCGGTGATGGATGGGGAAGGGTTCAACCCACTGTGAGAGAGACCATCCCTGGGCTGGCAGTCCTGGGTTCTATAAGAACTGAGTAAGCCACAGAGAGCAATCCAGCAAGCAGCACCCCTCCATGGCCTCTGCATCAGCGCCTGCCTTCAAGTTCCTGCCCTGGTTTGAGTTCCTGTCTTTACTTTCTTTGATGTGGAAGTGTAAGCCAAACCATTTCCTCCCCAGCCTGCCTTTTGGCCATGGTGTTTTATCACAGCAATAGTAACCCTAACTAAGACAGTCTCTTTCTCTTGGCTACCAGGAAACTCCTTGTCTGCTACCGTGACCATTCCTGTGAGCCTCCTTTTCTCTCTTCTCCACTGTTCTGCCCCTGCCCAGAGCCTTCACTTAGATCCAAGAGGTCCAGAACCCACACCTTTTTCCTACCCCCCCATAGGTCTGTTTTCAATATCATCTGGATACCAATAGCCCTCTGTTAAATTTTCTACCCTCCAAGCTCCATGTATATTAACAGGAATCTTAAAATAAACACATCCCAAGTAGATGTCTTTTCTTAGTGTGTCAAAATATGTATTGCATGAAATTTGCCATTTTTCCCATTAAATGTACAATTTGATGTCATTAAGGACACTGGATAAGAGCCTTGTCCATTATTGCCCATCCAACCTCCCCCAACCCCCAGATGAAACTACATAGCCATTGAATGACAGCCTCCAGCCTGTGGCGACCACTCCTCTGCCTGTCCCTCTGAATCTGACCCCTCGGGGTATCTTGTATAAGTGGATGGTACCCATGCTCCTCTGGGTTTAGGAGAACGTTTGTCTGGTTCGTGGTGTCAGAGTTTCATTTCTTTCCAGGCTTGTACTCCATTGTGCTTTGTGTGTCCTTTGGTTACTCCATTCTTCACTGACTTGGATGGTTTCTTTTCCATTGGAACTTCTCCTCCCCTTCCTACTGTAATGGCTCCTCTCCCACCCTTCTCTATGGGTTCCCACATCCCTCTATCTCTAAGGATAAGTTGCCTCTGCCCATTCTGCACCACTAGTATCTTTGGGTCACTCAATGGCTACCATCCCAGTACAAGGCAAGTTCTAGTTCATAGAGAAGATCCTATCTTGGCTTTCTGTCTCATCCTACAGCAAGCTTCCATCTTGCCTTGCTTCCCCTCAGCTTTCTTCCATGCCTCTTTCAACCTCACCATGGCCCAGCTACAACCCACCCTCATCCTTCCCTGGATGTGCTTATAGGACTTGTCTCTGGATGTCTTCACACTGGTTTTAAGATTCCGTTCCTTTGGTTTTATTTTGGTTTGTTTTTCCAGACACGGTTCCTCTGCATAGCCCTGGCTGGCCTCAAACTCACGGAGACCTACCTGCCTCTGCCTCCTGAGTGCTGGGGTTAAAAGTACCTGGGCTTATTCCTTTGGTCTTTAAAATCGTATTTCTTTAAAAGGCTCCCCATTCTCTCTTTCTCTTTCTCTCTCTCTCTCTCTCTCTCTCTCTCTCTCTCTCTCTCTCTCTCTCTCTCTCTCTGTCTCTCTCTCTGTCTCTCTCTCTGTGTCTCTCTCTCTCTGTCTCTGTCTCTGTCTCTCTCTCTCTCTCTCTCTCTCTCACACACACACACACACACACACACACACACTTAAAAAGCCTGTGTGTTTTGAAACACTGAATTCACTTTAAGTAGCTCCTTCCCAGGAAAGCCTCCCAGTTTGTCCAGTCCCAGCATACTCTAGCCGTTTGTCATAATATCTTGCTTTATTTCAGACCTTTGTTGATTCATAGTATTTTCTTGTTTACTGAGATCTGTATTTTTTCATGAATTTCCTGTTCTCCCACCCCCATTGCCTGCAGAATGATGGGGGAAAAAAAGCCCAGATCCCGGGCTTGGCACTTAGTAGGACCATAGGGTAGGTTTGCCCTGTGGACGGGTGCTTGGCCGATCTCAGCGTCCTGTGGCTAATTGCAAAGGTTACCATGGAGCCTCTCTACCAAGTATTTTAAGTAATCACCTTCCTGGGGGACATTTGCAAATTAGCACTGACTCTTGCTGATTACTCCTCCTCAACTCTGTCTGATTAATAATTAATCAGCAAACTGCTTGGCCAGAGAAGGCTGATCAGCGCCAGGAAAGATCTTAAATCATGCAAGTCATTGGCTAGCCCTAGAACCACTGAAAACATCCCAGCAGTGTGCAGGACTGGAGAGGACTGACCTCATGAGCCAGGGATGGTCTCCGGATTGATGGTTTTCTCTTGTCTTTCCCTCCCTACCCCCCACCACCTTTTGAACAAGAAATCAGTTAGGCTCTGGGAGAGGGGGGAATGCACAAAAATAGAAATGTGTTAAACATCACTGTGGGTCTTTTTTTTTTTTAAATTCTTTTCATTCAAAGGAGTTTTGGTCTGAGGGGTAGAGGTTAAAATTAGCCAGTTTGCTAAGCAAACGGCTGTCTGGCGCCTCATGTCATTTTCTGTAGTCTCCATCAGTTTTTCAGCTCTTCACTCAAGTCCACAGACCAGCACATCTAGCTCACAATAAGGAAGACGCTTAATGGGCACAGCTCCCTGCTGCACCCCAGGCTTGGGGAGGAATCAATTTACCAGCCACCTGTCCCATCAGGATTTCCTCTAGTACCCTTTGCTTCCCGTCTACAAACCCCAGGGTGACAGGAGAGAAGGCAATCAGAAAGAGATGAACGCACTTGCATCGTCAGTCATGAACTTGAAGACCGCTGGAGGCCTCTTTAAGTCTCAGGCATTACCTCCTGTCTCAAAAGCCAGGCCTGTGTGGAGTTTCATCTTCCCCAGCTTCCTACGTGGGTCCCTGAGATACTGCTGAGGTAAAGTGCAGAGAGACCAGAGTGGTCTGTTAATGTTGAAGGAGCCGGAAGGAAGGCTAGTCTGAGTGATGGGTATGTAGCCCCGATTGCCAGTGAGAACCATCCGTCAGAGAAGGTGCCACCCTTAGTAACTGCATTAGAATGCCCACAGGTGAGACTGAGGGTCTCACTGTGCACTGCTGTGGGCATGATGCAGCCTTGAAAGCTTTGGGGACATGATGGGGAGCTTCAAAGAGTGAAGCAGGCGATGAGTCTCTTGGGGACTCATTGTCTCCTGACCGCTAAGTGACAGTCAGGACAGAGGGAGAAGAGGTGGCCAGATACTGCAGCTTCCAGACACCCCAAAACTTAGCCCAAATACCCCTCTTGGTTGTACTCCTGCTTTCCAAAATACTCCCTAGAAGTGACTGAACTTCCCAAGTTCCCCCCACCTCCTCCCTGCTCAGAAAATTGTATGCGTGCTTCCATATTTCTGTATGTATGATTTTCCTCTATTTGGGGGGATTTTACATGTGAGATCGTCAGTATACTTCCTTCTGTGACTGGCTGTTGCCAAAGGGAACAAGGTTCCCAGTTAGCTCTGTGGGATGGTGGGTAGATCAGTTGGCTCCACTGTAGCAACCATGTGCATAGCTCTGCACACACATATCTCAAAGCACTACCTTCTATACCATGAATACACATAAAATTTATTTTTAAGTTAAACACACAGAAAAGTATCTACTGACTCCCTCTTTGACTGAATTAGGATTGTTACGTTTGTTAGATGTCTTGTCCCAGTGAGCTGCCTGCAGTGTTTGAGTTAGGCATTAGCATGGCCATCTTACAGATAAGGCAAATGATCCTCAGCGACTTCTCCTTCCTACATGGGCAGCTGACTTTTCCATCTGGATTCTTGGGCATATCCTACCCCAGCTAGTCTAGGGTCCTCCCTTCCCATCAGAGCAGGCTCTGTGGTGTATTAGTCTCTCTGTAAGCACACATTACTCTTTAACCTTCTGAAACTTTCCCAAGAGAATAGCTCATTAGCCCTCTTCCTTAAGGGAAAAGTCTGAGGTGTCAAGCCATAAAGACAGGTGCCCAGTGTCACACAGCTGCTAAGTGTCCAGGCTGGGAGCGAGTTGAGCCCTCACCTCTGGACTCTAAACCTGGATTTAGTCCCCACCTCTCTCCTCTTGTCCTCTGTGCTCAGATTTTCTCTTGACCCCAAGGAGAGCATCCTGGAAGAGCAGGGCCTTCCTGGTGGCTTCAAGTACCAAGTGTTCTGCCAGCAGTTTCTGTGTCCTCAGTGAGCTTGCCCTCTTGGGGGAGTGGAGGAGGGTTGTGTAGAGTTATAAGAACTCATTTGGCACAGAGGGCCTTGGGCAGACCCAGCATTTAGGCTTCTCTGCCCTTCCTCAGACCTTGCAGGGCAATAGGACAGGGACTGACCTCTCTCCCCAATCCCTCCCCCCTCCCTGCCTCCCAGCATGCGCTCCAGGTTCAAGGTGCTGCTAGTCTGAACCTCTGCAGTTGCTGAGTCAGGGATGCAGCCTCAAGGTGGGAGAGTGCTGGCTCCACAGCAGGAGGATGTGATGTCCCGCCTGGCCAGGTGGCTCTGATATCCCAGAGTCATTCAGCACTGTCCTAAGGGACTGCAGGGAGAGAGTCAAGGATGAACAGCCATGGCTGTGACTCTGGGTGAATCGTACAACATTCTGAATGCCTTTTGCCCCAAGTTTCATAAGGCAGGTAGCAGGTTGCAGGTCTTCCTCCCTGATTGCTGGCATTTGAGACTTAATACCCCAAGATGTCCACAATTTTTATATAGGAGCACAGCACTGCTGACTCCCCTGATATTTCTGGAAGCCAAGATTGTGTGAGGAAGAACACAGGAGCCGTGTGTGGAGCACCTACTACGTACCAGGGACCTGCCTTCCTGGTCTCCTTTGAATCTTTAAGCAACTATGTGGAACAGTTTCCTCAAGGTCACACACCCAAGGTCACAACTTCAGAGGCCCAGCCCAAACCCTTCTTTACCCCCAGCCTAATTTCTCTTTCTGTCTAATCCCCTGGATCTTAGATGTCTGCGGATATCCAGAGAAGCTATCTGTGCCCCCACACACCTTAGCCCTGTTTGCCTCTGTGCCAGGTTGTCTTCTAAGGCTGTGGCTGATACAAGCCACCATAGCTACTGTGGGACAGCTGCTGTCAGCCTTCCTGCTCAGGAGAGCCCTGTCACTGTAGACAAATGGCCCCTGTCATTTAGCCACATCGTTCTCATTGCTGGTCTGAGGCCTGAGTTGTCCAGATAACCCATTTCATTTCATGTTGTCTTGGCAGTGCCACAAGGGTCCCCAGACAGTGACAGCCTAGCCTTTGACCTGGCCCAGAAGAGTCGCAGACAGGCCTGCTTCCTGACGTCGTCTTGCAGCCCAATCGACTCCCAATTATTAGACTGTCAAGCTCTATCAAGTGACACTGTTCACAGGAGGGCAAGTTTCCCTAGGCCTCACTCTGAACAGAGATGACATCCCAGACACTGACTGTGCCATCCAAACTTCCGCCAGTGATTTCTGTACAGTTGCCAATCTTATTCCAACCCCTGCCCAGCAATGGGCTCCCTAGCTCCTCTACAGAACCACCTAGTCCCTCTGCTTGTAATTATCCACGCCCAGCTCCTTCCCCAATTCCACCTCCCCCTGGTGTCTTAGCGAATAATTACCTTCACAAGGAAGTAGACAAGTCTCTGGTGACTCCTGGCCCGGCTGGAAAAGATTCATTATTCTGTATCTGGAAATAACCAGCCCCGTCAGCGAGGGGGTTGAGATAACACCACTGTAAAACCTCTCCATTCAGGGGAATTAATTAGGAGTCCTTATTAAACATCCAATTAGGCAAAAGGGCATTTTTATCTGTGATAGTCAGCTGCTCTTAGTTTTCTTAAGCTATAACTCCAAGATTTTTTTTTTTTAAGAAAAGCATGGCTTGCGTGTTTCTGTGGAGCGATTCTCTCCTCCAATGTCAGCTATGTCTTCATCAGCATGTGAGAATAGATTTTTGCCATTCAATTTGCAATGCTTTGTCTCTTTGGAGTGGCGTAATGGCTCCACCACATCCCTTCCAGGGGAGCTGTAGCCTGGATGGCGGCTGCAGGCCACTGGTGTTTCTTAGCATCCAGATTCTGTGGGCCAGCGAGAAATGGTATGGACTGTGTGAACCTGAACAAGGTGCTTGACCTCTCTGAACTTCAGTGTAGTCTTCTCTTAATCGATCACCCAGGGCCAGGATGAGGATTAAAGATGGATGGATGTGAGGCTGGGGAGACAGCTCAGTGAGTAAGAACATGTGTGGAGAGTAAGCACAAGGATCTGAACACAACTTCCCATCACCCATCTTAAAAGCTAGGAAATGGCTGTGCATTCTTGCAGCCCCAACACTGGGGCAGAGATTGAGACAGAAAGACCCTAGGAGCTTATTGGTCACTTAGTCTACCCGAACCAGCTAGAGCTTCCCATCCAGTGAGATCTTGTTTTGAGGTGGTAAGATGCATGATAGAGGTAGACTTCCAACATTCTCCTCTCAGCCCTCGATGTATGTGAATAGCCACAGATACCTGTAATGCTCAAATGCATGCAGCTTGTGGGCTCACATACACACACACACACACACACACACACACACAC
>NW_022196900.1:84637314-84655503 GCF_008632895.1 Mastomys coucha
ACACACACACACACACACACACACACACACACAAATGCATTCACTATAAAAAACAAATACCCATTGGGTAGGAATATTGCTCATTAACAGAACTCTTAGCTAGTAGGTGCAAGGCCCTGGGTTCAATCCTCAGCCTTATAAGTAGTAATAAAATCTTGGCTTAGAGTCAGGGACCTTTACCAAGGCTGCCTTATCTCCCATATTTATGTAACATGTGACCTTGGAAGAGCAGACTTATACATCTTTAGTATCTTTATCCCAAACTGGAAGGGTTAAAAGAGGTGGTGTGTGACACCAGCTTTTCAATGGAGGGTGTCTTAATTACTTCGCTATTACTGTGACAGAAAACCATAGCCAAGGCAGCTTATAGAAGAAAAGGTTTATTTGGGCTTATTGATCTGGTGGGTTAGAGTCCATGATGTCATAGCAAAGAGGCATGGCATCATGACCAGAAGCTGCTCTCTCTGCAAGCACAAAGCAGGAGTGGTTAAACATCTTTAAGCTCACCACCAGCAACAATATGTTCTCTGACATGGCCACACTTTCTCAGCATTCCCAAGAAGATTCACCCACTGGAAACTAAATGTTCAAATGCCAGGGACTATGGGGGACATCTCAAGCAAGCCACCACCAACGGCATGAAGGATGTGTTTGTTGAGCTTGAATCAGCTTTTATCTCTTTCAAATAAGTTCAGGGAGGTTCCCTGGAAAGAGCTTTTCCTGAGCCCCACTCTAAAAGGAATTGACTCCTTTTTCCCCAGGGGGTACCTGGGTGACTGGAGGCTGGAACCCCTGCTCTATGTCACCCAGCTCTGACCTCCTTTATTCCCAACAAAAGTAGACTATCAAATAGAAGAGGGGTGGCCTCTTGGCTGAGTTCTCCTGGCTGTGGTTGTAGACACACACATGTCCACTTGTAGACTTGTAATCCTGCCACCAAGGAGACCAACCACAGCTTGTGTATTTCAGGGAAGAGAAGACCTGGAGAAAGAACGGATGTGGAAGCTTCTAGAGAAGCCTGTTGAAAGGGCATCCCACAGATAAGGAAAAGGACCCTTGGCCTCACTCAGCATGTAAATGACAGGGCCACAGAGCCATCTGACCTCTCCAAATCTACCACTTAACACCTTCCCCTGCCACCTGTCCCTAGGCCAACATCTGCCAGACTTTGAATGACAGGGTCAAGGCCGGTGCTCTCGTGTTCAGCAGGATTGTTATCCATGTTAAGCCTGCATCATGCCATGTCTCTTTCCTGTCTACATGTTTCTGCTACCTGTTTCTTATACCTCAGTTTACCACACAGAAGGGTCCTGGTTAGCTCCTAGTTCCTTTTCTCCACATGGCTTTGGCCTCTGTGCCCTCTGCCCCTGCCCCTCTCTTATTGCTTCTCTGCCCATTTCTCTGCCTTCTCTTTCCTCTCTTCCTCTCTCTCCTTTTCCTTCAATCCCTCTTCAATCCCTCACCATCCCCTCCCCCACACTGAAGGCACACCAGGCTAGTAGCTGCTACTTATATAACAGGCATGCTCTTCCCACCCCAGGGCCTTTGCACTCACTGTTCCCTCTCTCTGGAACATTCTTACCCTCTGTATCCATAGAACTCAAGTCTCTGGCCTCCTTCAGCTACCATTTCTAAGCTCACATTCTCAGTGATTTCCTCTGGAAACATGCACTTAAGACAGAAAATGCCTCTTGCCATTCTCAGAGAATCTGAGAGTGTTCTCACAGCTGACTCCACACCCCAAAGGGTGTCGGCCCCCAGAAGCTCTGTCGCTTGAGAGCTACTTCGTTCTTCAGATGAGGAAACTGGCCCATGGGAAGGGACCATGCCAGGATTGACTGTGGCGGGAGGATCCTAAAGGAACTGTGAACGTCACAAGTTCATTTTAATGCAGACCCTGAGCTGTGGCCATGTGCAGGACTCAACCCTGCAACCACAGAAACCCAGTGTCCTGGTGTAAAAAAACACGATTCTGGAAGAGAAGGCAAGCTGGGCTGTGAACCAAGAGCTAGCTCCTCTCCACCTCCCTCTCCCAACTCCTCACCCCCTGCCAATTCCCCCATCAAATAATTCCTGATAATGAAGTTAGGATGAGTCATTGGTTTTCTGATGAGCGTGAATTCATCATCGAAATCTACATATTTCAATCCCCTGATATGTGCTCAGATTCCTAACCTGATTAATATGTAAAGTGCTTCATCCTAGGACTTACCAAGAGTGAACCCAGCATGGTTCTCAGGACTAGCATGGCTCCTGGCCTCCGGGGACCTGACACGTGTAAGACAGGCCAGGGTACCAGGTCAGAAGGGGTCTTGGGAGTTCACCATTCACTGGGTCAAGGTGTCAAAGGGTCCAACTGAGAGGGCACATCAGACCCCTGTATACCATAGTACTGTGACTTCAGACATCCCTGCTGCTTGGTAACCCAGAAAGACAATGCTATATGGCTCATGACACAGCACCCCAAACTACTGCAGCCTACATCCTGGTGGTCTATAAACCCCAATGAGATACAGCTCCCTTCTATGTAGAAGGCTACCCAATAAAGTTACCGGTGTGACAAAACCACCTGCCAGATCTTTGTGCTGTCTCTGCATGACCCCCTGCAGAGAAAACCAAAGTTTGGCAAAAAGCCCTTCAGCCTTCCTCCACAGCCACAGCCCTGGCTCTGCCCCAAGTGCCACCAACCAATCTCTTGTCATACTCAATATTCCCTCACTTTAATATGTAGCTCAAAGCTTCTGTCATTTCAGCCAAGATCTCTCCACCTGAGATCTTGGCCTTGGCCTAAATTGAACCAGTCTGGGGTCCATACCTTCTTGGACTCAGATTATTGCTCCCATACAGAGATAGCTCTTGCCCCTCTGATCACACACAGGAGGTTAATGCTGTGAGTGCTACACACATATGCACACACACACACACACACACACACACACACACACACACACACAGCCACGTACATGTGAGCTGATGCTGTGGCTCCCAACATCACTATATGCTGTTTATAGGCTGTTACTCACTCCAGAATAAGACCTGAGTCCCCATCTCAGCTCCCTGGTTTAGCTAGAGTTCAACATCCCTGAGATTCTCATTTCCTGAACTTTTAACACAAGACTTTGGGCAATGACTGCATGCTCTTTAGGGATGCTATGAATTTCATGTGGGCTCTAAGCAGGAGGTCCTGTTCACAGTGTAAACTGTTCCATCTCAGTGTTGGGACTGAGAGATGCATGGGAACCATGGCAGCACTGCATCTCCATAGTATCCTCCGGAACCTTTTGAGTTCGGGATCCTGCAGAAGATAAGGGTGTCATCTCCCAGGGAGATGCCCAGCAGAGAATGGAGAACCAACAGGCAATCTTGGATGTCTCACATAAACCTGGATGTCTCAAACAGAGGGTCCCAGAAAAGGGCCCTCTCTTGATGTGTCGTACATTTGATGTTACAGCACTTACCCATCTGGCTCCAGGGCATTGTCCTAGCTTGCATAGCCTCTGAGTAGACCTGAGACAAGACCCAAGACAAGGGTTCAAGTGCAGGTAGTTAATTGGGAGGGGAAGTCTCACAAGTACTGCAACAGGACATGACCAGAGGTGGATACTAAAGGTGACACTAAAGCAGGACACTCCTGCTGGGGACAGAATCCCACAGGGAAACTCTAGCCAGCCAGGGACTGCAGGGGCTATGTTCTTAGGCACCAGTTTCTGGGAGCCATAGAATGAGCTGCTACTCAGAGCTTAATTCCCCATCTCTCCCTGTCTGCTATGTGCATGAGTGAAATGGTGTGGATTGTAGTAAGAAGCCCTCTGAGCATGGAGATGCAGATGTTGGCAGCTGGCAGTGATCTGGCCTCTGAGAAATTACAGATGCCAAGCAGGATGCTGACAATAGAGGACCTGCCTGGGAACTGGTCTGCCAGCACAGCCTTCCTCGAGGCAAAGCTATTGTGTGCTGGGACCCAGCCCACTAGCTATGACCTGAGAAAGCGTCTTTGTTTCATCCATGGGAGCTATGAAGGCTTCAAGCCACCCACAAAAACCTGGGACACAAGCAATGACAGCGCAGAGGACATGGGAGGTCCAATAATTCTTGGAGCAGGGACTCTGAGCACCCACCCCATCCCTGTCACCACTGTTGGACATCAGCCCTGGAGACCAGTTGGGACAAAAAGAGGTGAGGCCTGATCTAAGGGCATGCTGGGTACTCCTGACTCTTCAGCAGCTTGCAGCCAGCAAAAGGACTACTTTTGAGTATCCCCAGGCCTGAGGATCCCAGGGAGAGGTTGGTTTGTCCTTCAGTCAATTAGTTGCTGAAATCCAGAAAACCAACCACATGAAGCCTCCATTATAAAGCCACAAAATGATGTTCACTGAATTTAGGTCAGACACCCAACACACACGCACACACCCCAATTACCACCGGAACGCAAGCAAGTCTACTGTCAACGTTCAAATCTTTTTGAAAAGTTTGTATTCCGGAGGCTGTGGATTGAGTGAACGTGGCTGGTTCCCCAAGTTACAGGCACCAGTTGAAGTCACAAAGAGCTTGTGCATAGCTGAGTAGGAACGCCCACCCATGGGCTTTATTTAAACACACCCCATCATTCCTTCCGTTACTTTTCTTTCGGAGCCACCAAAAGAAGCTGGAGAATTCAGAGCAGGAAGGGGCTTTATGTTCAGCCCAGTTCTCCCGTGAAGTATGCTGGTGAGAACACCCTCCACTTCACTCCATGCCTCAGTTCCCTCTCCTGCTTCACATGGCCCAACGCTGAGAAGCCCAGAGCCTCCACCTGCGTGAATGATGCCCCCACCCCCCGTAAGGCAACCTTATGGAGCAAGTACCTCATCTCTGGTGGTTCCCATCCGCAAAGCCCAAAATGGTGCTCGAGAAGCAAATAGTATACAGTAAGTGCTCAATAAAAGCCACTTCACTGCCCGGCTGTCTTTTGAGTAATTTTAATTCCCCGTGTTTTGTTTCTGGCTCCTTCCTCAGCCATTATGATCAACATAGGCAGACATACAACCCAGACATTTGCACCAGCAGGGTGGGTGGGAGTGGGATGGATGTACAGATATCACGAAGGTCCAGTCATGGTCATGAGTAACCACCTTCAATTTATTGCACACATTCTATTATGTGAGGAACGGGCCATGCACCATTTCTAATGGGATATCATGAACCTTTTCTTCAGAGCCATTTGCCGTGTTTGGCATCCTGTTCTGATTATTTGCCTCCTAGTACGTTCAATGCCCAGCATCCCTAGGGTGCCCGACACCCCTTTCTGCTTCAGATTCACCCCACCACCCTCTGAAGAAACAGAAGGAAAGCACAATGGTTTGACTTAAACAGCTAAAAAGGAAACCAAACTTTAAAAGCTGTAAATGGTTTCAGTTGTTTATTTCGAAGACAAACATAAGGTATGGTCACCAGAGGAAATTCAGGAAAATGAAAATGCTTGATAAATCACAAAACAATTGTGTGGGGGAGAGGCAGTGTAAGCATTCTGCCTCCTTCCCCTAAGCTTGGCGTTGTTTTTAATTCAAACACCTACATTTGTGTACATGCATATGCTATTTACAAAAGCAATTTGTGCTCATGCTATAAAATCCAAAACCTACACTGCCCTCTCCAAAGACAAGCGTTAGGACCTAGTTGGCATGTAGCCCCTGTAAGGAGTGGGCAGGATAAGGGATGGGCACACTCGTTTTTAACAATTGCATGGTAATGCATCTTTGCCTGCAGCCTGCTGCAATTAGCGGCGCCAGGCATTTGTCTTGGTGCACACTGGTACACACAGAAGAAAACTTCCCTAAAGTGGGATTTCTGGGTCAAAGCAGATGTTATTTTTAAAATTGTATCCTGCCAAAAAGTACTCCAAAAAAGCTGTGTCAATTTGAGGTTCCCATAAACTATGTATGAGGATGGCTATTTCTCTACTTCCTTTCTCAAAGTTAAGTTTTGTTATTTTTTTTTTTTTTTACCCATCTCAGTGGGTGAAAAATAATATCGCCTCCAGCCAGGTTCAGTGGCTCCCCTACAGACCATGGCTACTTAGGAAGCTGGGCTAAGAGGTCCTTTTGTGCACACCCACCAGCCTGAGTCACACAGCCAGACTGTAACAAAAGAAAAAACAAAACAAAACAAACAAAAAAAAAACCAAAATAATGATAATGTCTCTGATTCCCATTTATACAATAGTAGCTCTCTCATGGGTTTACATTTATTTCTATTTTATTGCCAATCTTAATCTCTCTTTCCTTTTCTGTTTGTATGTTTCTTATTGATTTGTAGAAGCTCTTTATATATTTTGACAAGATAACCATTCTGTCAATAGGTAACTGGTCTTACAGCATTGTTTAGTTCTCACTCGTAGAAGACATTTTAAATGTTAGAACACCCCTTCTCCTAATTTGATCACATAAAACACTAGAGTTTTGTATTAGATGAGAATCCCTACTCTCTTAGAAACAATACTGTTTGCTGGCTCATGCATTTCCAGAGATTCTCCCAGTGCTGCTCTCTATCTCCTCATAGGAGCACTGGGGCTGCATATGCTTGCCACCATACCCAGCCCTGTGTGAGTTCTGGAGATCTGAACTCTGGTCCTCAAGCTTGCACAACAAGCACTTTACCCGCGACACCATCCCCAGCATCCTGTTCTGTTGTGTTTATGTCTCCATCACTGTCTCAGTGTAGTTTTATGGTGACCTCTGCTCTCCTGTGGAAAGGGACCTCCCTCCTTCTTATTGGGGAAACACTCTACTGGGGGTCCATATGCATTTGTTTCTTGGTGAAATTCAGAGTAAGTTTTTCAACTTTCTCACCAGATAAGGGATGTGTAGAAGGCTTTTGTCATGTTTTTGGTAACGAGTCTTCCTCCCTAGAACCATGGTGCACCCCTCACTTTTCAGGAACTTTTCACAATCTTTAACAAAGCATTTATAGTTTTCATCATGTAGGCCTAGTAAATTGCTTGTTAGGTTTATTCCTGAGTGTTTTTTTGCAGGTTTTTCTTGTTCTGGTAAATAGGATCATTTTGCAATTGCATTTTCTAATTGTTTGTGGCTGGTTAAAAAAAAAAGAAAAGAAAAAGAAAGAAAGCAAGGTATTGATTTTTGTGTATTTCTTTTGTAACCTGCCATCTGACTGAACTCTCATTAGCTCTAATAGATTTAAAGCTGGTTATTTTGGTTTTTCTAGGTTAGGCAATCATATTAGCTTCAAGCAATGCCATTTTGCCTTTCCAACGTATGTGCACTTTTCCTAGTTTACTTGTTGTGTGTGTGTGTGTGTTTGTGTGTGTGTGTGTGTAGGTAAGTGAGAATGTGTGCATGAGAGTGTGTGCACATCTGTGTGTGCCAGTATGTGTCAGTAATGGATTTTTTTCCCAATCACTCTCTACTTAAGTTTTTTGGGATTGTGTGAGTGTTTGCCTGCATATTTGACTGTGTACCACATGCATGCCTGGTGCCTACAGAAGCCAGAAAGGGACATTAGATTCTGTGTGACTGGAGTTCCAGATGCCACGTGGGTACTGGGAACTGAATCTATGTCCTCTGCACAAGCAGCCAGTGTCCTTAACCACTGAGCCATCTCTTTACCCCTATCCACATTACTTTGGGACCAGGGTCTATAGCTGAACCTGGGACTCACTGATTGGTTAGGCTGGCTGGCCAATGAGCTCCAGCAATGAGGTCCTTCATCCTTAAACTGCAGGCCCTCCACTGACTGAGCCATCTGCACAGCCTCTTTCTTTCTGTTATGGCTTTGTCTGTGCTCAGTGCCTCCAGAACAAAATGATAGAGTTGGCAACTCCCAGATTCTTCGTAAGAGGAATGTAAAGGCAAGCTCCCTTAAGTCCAGTGCTTATTCTGTTCTCTATTATAGGCCAATGAAAGTAGCAAGGTTCCTAGAGAGGGTTTATTCTCATGTAATACACATTGAGAAATTCTATTTTCCTATTAATGTTTTACACACACACACACACACACACACACACACACACACACTGGAGCAATTTGGTTTGGAAGGAGCTGATGGGTACTGGAAAGAGCAGAGCCCCACCAGTGTCTGGGTGCAAGTGTGGGGATGGTCCCACCACTGCAAGGTGGTGGTGAGAGTCTGCATCAAGACTGAGTTGAACTCATAACAGCTATGTCTTCTGTTACATTAAACCCTTGCCCTCACGTATTTGCATTGTATCACAGTTTACTATACATCTGTGGAGAACATTCTCTCTCTCTGTCTCTCTCTCTCTCTGTCTCTCTCTGTCTCTCTCTGTGTCTCTCTCTCTGTGTCTCTCTCCGTCTCTCACTCTCACTCACTCTCTCTCCCCCCTCTCTCTCTCTTTCTGTGTGTGTGTGTGTGTGTGTGTAGAAAGCTCTTTTACCCCTTGAATTTATGATCATTTCTTTAGGAATGATTCCCAGAATGAATATTTTTAAGATTCTTGATTCTTATTGCCAAATAGCTACAAGCATTCCATCATTTTACTGAGCTGCAGCACTATGGGAGGAAGACTTTTAAGCTGAAAGATGACTTATACCTCAAGGGAACAGAGTTAGATTTGGATTCAGGGTGCTGGGTTCAAATTCTGGTTCCTCCCATGAAACACTGGGTTTATATGTGTGTGCATGTGTTCATGCATGCATGTGTGTGTGTGTGTGTGTGTGTGTGCATTCATGAATTCATGCCTACATGCACATATGCACGTGTGCACATAACTGTGCAGGTCAGAGTCCAACCATAACTGTTATTTCCCAGGAACCACACATCTTCTTTTATGAGACAGGGGTCTCACCAGCCTGGAATTTGTCAAGTAGGCTAGGGTGACCAGCCATCAATCCTCAGAGATCCTCCTGTCTCTGCCTCCCTATCTGCTGGGATTTTCAAGCAACACACCATACTACCTGTCTCTATTTACATGAGTTCTGGTGTTTGAAGTAGGTCTTCGTGCTCACAAGGCCAATGCTTTAGTGACTGAGTTATTTTCTCAGTCCCTGGATCGTATTTTTCATAAGAAGCTCTTGAGCCTCTGTTTGCCTACTTGTGAAAAATGGGGAGAGCTCCTTCTGTGGCTGCACTAAAGTCTGAATGAGAACGCCAGTGATGACACTTGGCACAGAGCAGCAAGAGGCAAATGAGAGATACAGCCCCTCTCTTTGGATGGTTTTCAGAGGTTCTCATTTTCTAACTAGGTTTGGAGATTTCTCCTGAAAAACAGGCTGCAGTTCAGAGTGACTTCTGTCCTTAGCCCAGGCCCATCTGCCAGGGGGAAGCCCTTACTTGTGGCTGACTGCTCGCCCCAGCTGTAAGTTTGGAGTCCTGCTTTGTGGAAGAATGTCATGGTCTGCCCACCCTGACTGGATATGGAAAGACCACTCAGAACCCAGACCAGAACTCTGTTCTGGGCCTTGGTAGATGAAAGCAGCAGCCATCCCTAGCTTCCTCAGCATCCCTAGCATCCTCAGCATCCCTAGCTTCCTCAGCATCCCTAGCATCCTCAGCATCCCTAGCATCCTCAGCATCCCTAGCATCCTCAGCATCCCGAGCATCCTCAGGGAAAACTATGATGACAGAGCAGGGTAGTTGTCATCTTCTCAGCTCCTTTTTGCCTAGTGCCAGTTCTAATCCATCAGTATCTTGGGTTTGCTTCCCTTTCTCAGCACCCTAGCCTCTGACCATGACCTTGTGAGGATACACTATATCATGAAGCGGACTGTCCCCTACTGGTCTGCTGAATGGCTTTCTTGCCCTTCCTCTAATGTGACCCAATATGAGCCTGCCAAATGCCCACAGCTGATCAGGACTATGTCCAAGCTGAAAACTCCTTGATGATCTTTGCCATCCCTAGGGTAGAGTCCAATGCCTCAGCTTGTCTCTTGAGGCCCTCCAGTGGTTACCAATGCTAAATCATGCATACCACTCATGCATCCATTTATTCCAGGGGCAGTCTTTTTGTTGTTGTTGTTTTTTTTTTTATTGGATATTTTCTTTATTTACATTTCAAATGTTATCCCCTTTCCTGATCTCCCCAAACCCCCTATCTCATCCCCTCCCCCTGCTTCTATGAGAATGTCCGCCCCACCCACCCACTCCTGCCTCCCCACCCTAGCATTCCCCTACACTGGGGCATCGAGCCTTCACAGGACCAATGGCCTCTCCTCCCATTGATACCAGATAGGGTCATCCTCTGCTACATATGCAGCTGGAGCCATGAGTCCCACCACATGTACACTTTGGTTGGCAGTTTAGTCCCTGGGAGCTCTGGGGGTCTGGTTGGTTGATATTGTTGTTCTTTCTATGGGGTTGCAAACACCTTCAGCTCCTTCAGTCCTTTCTCTAACTCCTCCATTGGGGACCCCATGCTTGGTCCAATGGTTGGCTGTGAGCATCTGCCTCTGTATTTGTTAGGCTCTGGTAGAGCCTCTCAGGAGAAAGCTATATCAGGCTCTCCAGGGGCATTCTATACAGATCAGTGGTCAGGCAAGGTATTGAAGTTACAATTATAAAGTGTTTCAAGCCAACCAATCCAGAACAAAGCATAGTAGCTAAGTATGTACTCTCTCCCCCTACCTTTACCAGGCTCCTATGAGACAGGTATCACTTCCAGTCCTTTTTCTGGGGGAAGCTGATCCCCAGAAAGCAAACATAAGTTGCTGGAGGCACCTTATCTCTCTCTGTAGAGCCTCATCCTTTGTCACAGGTGTCCCCATCAGTCTCAATTTCTTTTACATGTATCATGTCTGAAGAGAACTATTAATATACACTGGTGACACGTTAGCTTTCCACAGCTGTGGGAGAAAAATGGCTGTGAAAAATGAAAGGATTTTTACTTGGGCTCACAGTTTCAGAGATCTGGTCCATGGTTGCTTGGTGACACCATTCTGTGCTGTAGCAGGGGAGAATATTATAGTGGGGAATGTGTGGAGATAAAGTGCTTACAGCACAGCAGTCAGAAAGCGGGAGGTGGGGGGAAAGAAGGGAAGGAGAGGGGAAGAGGGGGGAAAGGGGAGGGAGGGAAGGAGAGAGTCCCCAAAGCTCCTTCAAGAACCCATCCCATTACATACTTCCTCCAAGTGAACTTTCCTTACCCCTCAATAGAGCCAACAACTGGAGATTCAACCCATGAACCTTGGGTAGACACCCCAGATACCATAATAGATAGTATTTATGCATATATCTTATAGGGCATCTGAGCAAAAAAGACAAAACAAGACAAGACACCTTCACAGCTCTACTTAGCTAATCACTGACAAAGGACTAGCAAAGGAGCTGGAGAATATTCCCAAGAGCTTCAGAGCTGTCCTCGGAATTCCTGTCCTGTGGCCTGGCTCTGAGCATCTGGTCCTACCCCAAGAAGGGCTTTGCCTTGCTCTGTGGCCTCTCAGAGCCCATCCAGGGTCTGCGGTGAGCACTTGATAGCTGCACTAAATTAAATGAGACTGCATTCAACTAAATTGAATTGAGAAGCAGGCATTTTTTGAGTAGTGGCTGGGCCTTAAGTCCATTGTTGTCCTAATAACCTTGTGGTAGATAACGTTGCCTTCCCGTAAGCCAGGCCAGGCACTCCTGATTCAGATGGCTTTCTGTTCAGGCTCAGTAGCTTTCCCCAGCATAGACCACAGGAAATAGATGTGTTCTCTGATGGCGTTTGCTGATAGGTCTTGGAGGTCAAACATCTGAATGCTTTTCATTGTTGCATGGCCTCGCTCTAATTACTTAACCTTTCCCAGGCTTCTGGTTTCTCATCGGTCTGTATCCTGTGGGGATATTGTGGTAATTAAAAACTGAGGAACTGAATATAGTGCTCTCACTATGCACTGTGTGTAGTCAGAATGCACAAGTGGACATCAGTTCTAACCATCTGACCATGGCGAGCTGCAGGCAGTAGATGGGGGATTTTACAGGGATGTCAAGGCAGAGGTAGAAGTCTGACATCATGCTCTTCACGGAGGCTGGTGAGATGTGGAGAAAGGTGGAGTTCCCACTCTCCATGCCTGGGGAAATACCAGAAGGATGTAGAAACCTGAGGGGTGGAGGTGAATGGGAGAAGCAGAGAGAGGCCAGATGAGTAGTGTTTTACTTGGACAGCAGTAGGGAGCCAAGAAAGGCTTTATCCTGGAGGACTGACCCAATCAGCTTTGCACCTCTGAAAGATCACCCTTGCTGCTTTGAGGGGGACAAGGAAGGGTTCAGAAATGAGAGCGACACAGATGATGATAGCTAGAGTTGCTATCGTTTCCAGAGTTTGGATGAGACTGAGGGATCTCGATCAAGGTAGTATGGAGGGAGATTGAGGAGTGCAGAGCTGAGCCATTGTTAGCTGGCATTCAGTAAATCAGAAGGGTGAAGGAGGGGAAGAAATGAAGACTCTAGCTGCTGGCTTTTGGATTGAGTGGCTGGTGGGCGGAATAACGAGAGGAGATGGGCACATTGAGCTGCTGATGCATGTGGGATACCCCAGGTTTTAGGAGCTGAGATGGAGGTTAAGTAATTGAACCAATGGTGAGTTGCAGGAACCCATCCCCGACTCAGCATGAAGACCTTTTTTCTACAATTAGAACAGTTTTCTGGGTAACGAAAAGAAGCTAGGGGCTCGGGAGACAGCTCAGTTGGTAGATTTACCACAATGCTTGGAATTTAGTCCCCAGAAGCATGGTGATGCATGTTTGCAAACCCAGAGCTGGGAAACAGACAGGCAGGTCCCTGGGGCTCCCTGGACAGCCATCCTAGCTCAGCTGGTGAGCCCCAGGCCAGCGAGAGGCCTGTCTCAAACGTAGGGGGTGAGAGTTGCCTAACAAATGACAGCACTAGAGGTTATCCTTGGCCGCCCACACTCATATGTACATACATATCTGTATACATATACACGCAGGCACACATGCATGCACACACGCATGCACACTCACAAAGCAGAGATGACTAGTCTTGGAAGGCAAGTGTCTCTTTCAACCCTGTGACACTTAAGGTAAGAACTCTGTGGTTTGGGCTCCCTGAGTCTAGTCCCATGCTGCCCTTTGACCCATGTGACTGTTTCGTCATTGCGATGTCAGATGTAATTCCTGGTGAGGGGCTCAAGAGGGCGCAGTGGGTTCCGGGCTTTCCTCCTCCATTGAGTCCAAGGAACAGCTGGCACCTCTGGTTTCTTGGTGCTTGAGGTTCCTGGCCTCTGGAACCTCTTCAGCAAGCCCAGGGCAGTGTGGAGAAAGTGGCTGAGTCTTACCTATGCCCTTCCCACTGATGCCAGCCCAGTGCCCAAGAGGAATCCCAGTCAGGAGAGAAGTGAGCATGTTTCATTTCTCTTTGATCTGAACGTTCTTCATTGAAGATAGGAGCTATAAAGGGAGGTTGGAATCACAGGTATGGCCCACGCACAGCCCATTATTTAAAGCTGCCTCATTAGACCGTCCATCTTCCCGAGTCAACTGCCACCATCCACACTCAATTACCTCAGGCCACCTCAAGGAAAAAAAAAAACTACCTTTGCCCCACAGAGACAGGGCCCAGGTTAGACCCCAGGCCCTCCACTCACGGGTCTTTAATCTTAGATGAGTCGTTTAACCTATTTGAGCCTCATGCCCCATCGGTGGGATTATAAATTGGCATGACCTTTTTGGGAGGTAATTTCGCAGTCATGATTAAAATGTGTAATGTTCATAACACTGTTAGGTGTTTGTAGCTAGGAACTAGGCAGAGGTTACTGGGAAGCGAAAGGTAGAAGAGGTTCACTGCAGTGTTATTTATTATGAAGGGAAAGAGGAAACTGCTTATATCCCACATTAACGGTTCAAGAAACATGTGGGGGATAAAGCATGCAGCAATTAAAATGATAATTTCAACTAATATTCTGAGAAAGTGGAAAATGCTTAGCATATATAAAATGAAAAATGGACACACAGCACTGAATATATGGCTAAAACTAAAAGTGTTGCATGTATTCACATATAATGGTTGTAAAATAAGAAAAAAGCCAATAAAAATGTTAGCATCCTTAGTTCCAAACTGGGGTATTAATGGACTCTTTCCCCCTGTATGTTCGTTTGTATGAACTGGAAGTTTTACAACTTTCTATTATGTTACTTTTTGGCTCTAGCAAAGAGTCAGAATCAAATGTATTTATTTTTCTAGCACTATAGATGGAACCAGGGCCTCACACATGCTAAACAATGCACTCCCCTTCAAAACTCTATCCCAACCCTTTAAAACACATTTGGATAGCTCCCAAGAGGAGTTCCAGCCTGTCATCCCATCCTGACCCAATGCCTGCAGCTTCTGCTATCTTCTCCTATTGTCACAGCACACACACACACACACACACACACACACACACACACACACGCACATGCACGCACCTGCACACACACATGCGCACACACATGCACACGCATATGCATGTACACACATACCATGGCTCAGCACTGCTTGCTATACTGTAGGTGCACCTCAGCTATTTCCGCAGCCATGTCTGCATGTACTTCCCTACCTATTTCAGGATCTGGCTCCAGCCTCCCCATCTTCCTTCTTGATTTTTTCCTGGAGAACACTCTGCATCCACTGAAGAAGTACTTGTCTAAAGTCTGTCACCTCCCCTTGCCTTTGTCTACAAGTCTGTGGGAACCCCGGGGGGAGGAAAGACTAACTTCACTTCGTCTTGGAGAGTTCGGAAAGGGTTCTTGGAGGGCATGGAGGAGTTTGTCAGGTAGACCAGATACGCTGACTATCCCACATGACTCTAGAATGAGCCCAGCTGACACTGTCCCTCTTTCTCTTTCAACCATTATCCTGCTGAATAGTCCGCTATAGGTGGATCCACGACTATCCCAGCAGCCAGGGAAGGCTCCACAGACAGGAAATTGCTTGTGTGCTTGCTTTGCAGTGTTCATCCGGGAACCTGACACAACTGGGCTCCACCAGCTCTTTCTTCTCCCAAAATACAAAGGTCTTAAAGCTTCAATGCAGTGTTTATCCTCCCCGTTGGCTTTGGGCATGGGAAAGGACCACGTCAATGTTTCCCACTCGTTTCAAAATGGGCCTTGAGTATGCTAACAGTTTTTAACACACAGTCTGTTGACTTGAGTCATAGTAAAGATGCTATTTCTCTGGAAGACAGTGAGAGACTCTTCTTCAACATTTGAACTTTGCTTCACTGTGAGAATCCCACTTGCGAGAGCTCGGCTTCCCCTTTAAGCAGCATGCCACTGTTCCAGAATGATGCCTTTGAAATAAATCCTGTTTGAGTAATGTTTCTCTTGGACTCATAAAATCTTTATGGCAATCTCTCCTCATCTCATAGACTCAGAGAAGGAAGCAAGAGCCAGAACCACTGAGCTACAAGTGGGGGAGTACAGTACTTTCTCCTATGGGTCACATATTTAATGCAAATAGTTTTAGAATGCAGATCCAATACTGAGTACACATTAGCATGTGCTAGTGTGCACACTCACATGAGCGCGCACACACATACACACACACACACAGGTATGTAAAGATGCCTGCACACATGAACTAGCTCTCCCCAAAGTGCTGAATATGTAAACGACAGTTACCTAATCTCTGATTAAAGAGTAGCTGGTAAGGAAATATGTTCATTGAGATCCACAGTTCGAATGCATTAACAGATCCAGTAATATGTATCGGGGCCAGAGCTCTGCAGATCAAAGCACTGTCACTTCAAACCTGACAAATCAGTTTGATCACTGGAACCCATGTAAAAAAAAACCTGATGGGTGGCATGCAGCTGTAACCCCAGACCTCCTATAACAAGGGATGTGATGGAGATGGGAGAAATGACCAGTTGATGGTCCAATATCCCGGAGTATTTAGCACAGTGACAGGAACAAGAAAGACCCTGCCTCAAAAAGTAGGAGAGAATTAGCTCCCAAAAGTTGTCCTCTGTCTCTACATGTACGCCATGGCTTTCAAAAGCACCCCTACAAAATAAATAAATAAAGATTTTAGAAGACCCAATAATAGCCATATAAGGGGAAAGAACAAAATTCTAGCAAAGAAAGAACTACAGTGCAACTGCCCCCATGAATAAGACTAGAGAAACAAGTGGGGAGAGCTCGACCTCCAACCCAGTTATGCAGAAGGACCCTTGACTCGAGGGCCATGTAGCCACTGAACACTCAGCTTCAAGGTCCTTCTATTTAATAGGTGTTATGCTGTGACCCTGAATTAGATAAGCCATAATCTGTGGTTTCCATGAGGTCACAGTCAGTGCCTGCTCAGCAACCACCAACCAGTCGTCGACCCTGAACAATTTATCTGACTTTGGAGCCCCTGGTTTCTCATTTAAAAATGTGGGATAATGGGATCCCACAGGATTGTTGTACAGATGAAATAGCATGATGCTTGCAAAGCACTTTGAATGTCGTGCAAGCCCTGGGTGAACGCCTATTAGCCTTAGGTGTGAAGCACCGGGCTGAGCTCTAGCTCTTCATAGCCTTCATATCATCTCTTCTCATTTACTTAATCTTAGTCATGTTGAGCATCCTCAATATCCCCTTTCTAGAAAGATGGGGTCAGGTAGCTCACCTAAATTCCCCCAGTCAGTTAGTGGTCTGTACAGAATTCCAAGCAGTTCTTTCTTTCTCTAAAGCTAATGCCTGGGTTTAAAGTGGAGCGTACTACAGTGGACTTTGGGGATAGACCAGTTCTCCAAGGCAACCATCCAAGGAGATAAGGCAAGGAGCATTCTTACCTGTGCCTGAGGAGGCAAAGCTGTGAGAACCAGGTGGGCACAGAACTCAGGTTCTTATGGGACTAGCGGTGAGCTGATAGAAACTGAGAAGAAAGGTCCCAGCCCCTGGGGAAATGAGCCTAAATGCCAGCTACCCAGAGTGAGTTTCAGTGGGCTCCTAAGCCCAGTGCTTGGCAGGAACGGAGACCAGGGACTTTAAGAGAACAGAGAGATTGATGCAGACCAGCTAGACCACTTGGGCCACAACCAGGTAGGAAAGCTTACCTCCCAAGGGCAGGAGCCAACATAGATGGGGCAACAAGTGACTGCGGCCACCTGATCAGAGGGGAAGGCTCGCCGTCTGAATTGTCACCTGAGGTTCATAACCCTGGGACAGAATGGATTAACCTGAAACTGCTAAGTGAGGGTGGACAAAAGCCAGTATCTGATAGCCGCGGTCTCACACACTGTCTGCAGTCGAACAGAGTCTGATTGCAGCGCACTGTACTGGGTCCCACAGAGCAGGGAAGAGGGAGGTCCTTAAGTAGTGAGAACCCATTGCTGCTCTGCAGATAAGAAGGTGTCCTTTTGTTTTATCCCAAGAGCATATGGTGTGGTCCTACAGAGTCTCATGCCTATGTATGTTCCCTGCATTCCTTTCCATGTTAGTTGCCAGGATTCCAGTCCCTTTCCTCCTCAAAGCTGTCCCTTAAACAATAGAGCCATTGGGAGTCTCTTGGGGCTGGAATGCTCTCAGCTCAGTAGTGTTTGTCTGGGCTGGTTTGTCCCACTTGTGATGATTCTGTGCTGTTCCAGGGTTCCCCTCAGGTGCCTTTGCAGCTATGACCTTCCTGAGTCTTTCCCACACAGTCTGGACAGCAGGTAGGCAGATCAATGAGGACAACACATCTAATGGCACTGCTCCCCAGGCCTCTGTCTGCTGCTTTCAGGCCTCACTGTTAGATCAATGGGGGAGCAGGTGGCTGTGCTGTGTCCTAACAATGGCTTCTCTGCAGGGCCTTTGGTCTGTCCTTCTGTCAAGCTGAGGAGGTCACACACAACCTTGCCCAGCAGGCTGGGGGCTCTGGGGAGGCCCATGTTGGCATCTGATTCAAGCCAGCTGGAGGCGGGAGCAGGGAGATCTCAGGAAGGCCCCCTCCCCCACCACATGCAGGTTTCCCACCTCATGCTTAGACATTTCTCCTCATTCAAAGGAAAGTGGGGTTGCTTCTGTCTCATGTAGAAGCACCCAGGGTGTACAGCCCCTGTCTGATAAAGCTCAGAAGGCCTGATGTGTCTGAGAAAATAAACCAGGAATTCTATTTATTTCAGACACATCAAGACTCCTATTTACACCAGTGCTCACCTACATATGGCATTGATTTCATGGGACAGGATGACACCCTGGCTTTAGAGGGGTGGGGAAAGGTTGAACAGGAAGTGTTTATATGGTGTTACACACACACACACACACACACACACACACACACACACACACACAC
>NW_022196900.1:84655657-84725850 GCF_008632895.1 Mastomys coucha
ACTCAGAAATTCGCCTGCCTCTGCCTCCCAAGTGCTGGGATTAAAGGCATGCACCACCACTGCCCGGCCCATTTCTGAATCTTTTACTCACATCACCAAGAGAAAAAATCTGAGTGGCTCCTCTCTCCAAATGGTATCCATGCCTTGTCCAATCAGCTCACCCTAGGAAGAGGCATGCTTAGCAGGTGCGAGCAGAACTTCAGAAATCCATCTCCTCAGGAACAGCTTGTTGGGGAGAAGAAAAGTCCCCAAGAAGGCTTAGACCAGGCCAGAGGCCCTTAGCAGAGCTTCCTCAATGGCCCAACTTTCTGATTCCCCTTCAGGCTCCCTCAGGAGGTGATAGAGAAAACTCTTCTTTGTACCAGCCTCCTTGAACTAAACAAAATAATGCAGAATAACAACCTAGTGCTCTGTGAAGAGAGCTTGAGAGCCATCTCAGAGTGTCCTCGTATCGACTTGTGTTGTCTGTATGGCTTTGAAGGTCGGCAGAAGAGAACCTTTGTGATTATTCTGAGTATCTAAGTATCTAAGTACCCCCCTTCAGTTCTCAGAATGGTAATGCCCTGAGATCTAGAGATATAATTAAGAGCAGATGAGCCTAAAAGAGGTTGATGGTGATGAGTCTGGGAGAGAGAGCTGTGTTGTGAGCATCAGGTCCTCATCCTCCTCATGTGGCTCTGAGGAGGACGAGTCTGTCAGAGGAGACCTCAGTTCCTGGAGTCACTAGGCCCAGGAGTCCTTCAACTTCACTCCACCTAGCACTTGAGACACAGTCCAAGAATCCAGCCCAAGGAGTTGGGACGGCTTAGTCAGCCTTAGGCCATGAGCTCCAGCACTCTGGACAGCTCTGCACTGCTAGAGTATTGAAGGGAACCTGCCAGTCGGACTGTTTCCTTCCAGTGGCCATTTGCCTTCTGCCCACACCGCAGTCTTGCCAATCAAAGGCCGAAGCATTCGGCAGCCCCTCCCACATTAGCCTTTACTCCCCTTCCAGTGCTTTCTCTGACCTTAATACTTATGAAAGGTGTGGCTATCCCAACAGGGCAATACCATGTTTTATTTGATCCATTGACTGTACTGACCTAAATCTATATCATCTGTCACACCAAGAATGGTTTGACCTTCTACAAGGAAATGAATGCTTTCTGAACCAGAGTCCGGCAAGCAGCTTAGGCTTAGCTAGCAGTGAAAGTCTGGGACCTGGGGACTTCTGGGGCATTAAATCACCATCAAAACGTGGCCTTGAGTCTGCAAGCTGTTGATTTGGTGTTGCAGTGGGAAAAAAGGTCTCATAGCTACCACAAGAGGCAGTGGAGAGAAGGCAGTAGACTCAAATAATCTGAGTTTGTCCACTTGAGAGCTGTGTGACCTCAGGCAAGTGATTTAACCTCTCTGTGCTTCCATCTTCACAGCCTCTGCCCCGTGAGACTGTTGTGCGAGTTATGCGTGTCAGTGTGTATGAGGTAACTAGAACCGTAGCTGGCACACAGTAGGTGCTCAAAGTGGAGTCTATTCCCCAGGAACTGCTCAGGTACCTTCCCCCACACCTCATTCTTATCTCGAGATAAAACCCGGAAGCAGAGTTGGGGATCCCATTAGGCAGGAAAGAAAACTGAATCTATCACACTCAGTAAATTGCTCAGAGCCACATCGTTGGTCAGTGTCAGGGACAGTTCCTGTGATGGAGAGTCTGGCTCCAGAGCCCACATTCTTTCTCATCTCCCCAGTGACTGCCTCCCTTCCTGGTCAACTCTGCCTTTCATAATGAGCCCAACCTCACCAGTCCACTGCCGGCTCTTGGTACCACTAGAGTAAGTGCCATTGCTGGAATTTCCACAGCACCTTCTGCCCTGACAAGTCTGGCTCATGTGGCTCTGTTTCTGTGTCTTTGTTGAAGCTGTCACATGACACTGAGGATGAGCAGCAGACTCTGGGTCAGTAGTGGCCCAGACCCTGGCAGACCCACAGCCAGAGCTTGTGGAACAGTCAGGGGAAAGATTGGGGGCCCCAAAGATATAGGAACTCCATTGGAACACCAACAGAGTCAACTAACCTGAACCCTTGGGGGCTCCCAAACCAAAGAGCATACATGGTCTGGACCTAGCCCCTCACCCTACACATATGTAGCAGATGTGCACATTGATCTTCTTAGGGGTTCCCCCAACAACTGGAACAGGGGTGGGGGGTGTCCCTGACTCTATGGCTCCTGTGGATCCTGTTCCCCTAACTGGGCTACCTTGTCTGATCTCAGTGGGAGAGGATGTGCCTGGTTCTGCAGAGGCTTGATGTGTCAGGGTGAGTTGGTACCCAGTGGGGTCTCCCATTTCTTGAAGGAGAGGTGGGTATGGGGAGAGGTTGTGCGAGGTGGGGTTGTAATCAGAATGTAAAGTGAACAAAAAAAAAGAAAGGAAGGAGGGAAGGGAGGAAAGAAGAAAGGAAGGTAGGAAGGAAGAAACGAAGGAACGAAGGAATGAAGGAACGAAGGAACAAGGGTCAAACAGCCCCTCTCTCCATCATGTTGAAGGAAGATGATACCTGCTTCTCTCTGCCTCTCTCTGCCTCTCTCTGACTCTCTCTGCCTCTATCTCTCTCTGCCTCTCTCTGCCTCTCTCTGCCTCTCTCTGCCTCTCTCGATCTCTCTGCCTCTATCTCTCTTTGCCTCTATCTCTCTGTGTCTCTCTCTGCCTCTCTCTGCCTCTCTCTATCTGTCTCTCTCTGCCTCTCTGTGCCTCTCTCTATCTGTCTCTCTCTACCTCTCTCTGTCTCTCTCTCTCTGCCTCTCTCTGCCTCTCTCTGCCTCTCTCTGCCTCTCTCTGCCCCCTCTGCCAGCTGCAGCTCTAGTCTTGCTTCAGTCTCTCAGCCTCTGGATTCAGTTGAGGAAACATCCATCCATGAAATCACATTGCCTTCCAGCCCCATTAGATCCAGGGCAAAGCTCAGCTTCTGAACCAGAACCTTCCTCCTAAGCCACACCAGTTTCCTACGATGTAACATCTCCCTCCCTCTCACTGCCAATGAAAGGATAACCCATCTTTGTTTAAGGGAAACTGGAACCCTGAAGGCCTTCAGCAATGGGATAATGCCTGCAGAGCACTCAGAAGAGAGGGTACCTCGAGCACCCCACATGCTGCCCGCGAGTGGTCCGTTTACTACAGAGGAGTTGGGCATCCCCAGGAGCTCCCTCCTACAGCACCTTTCTCAACTGAAGTCCCTGTCAGTGGTCCTTGATGCTGAACTCCTCTCTCCACACACTTACCTTTCACACATCACAGATCTCAACCTCTCCCTCTTTCCCCCAGAGCATGCAGAGTATGCCTTGTCTTTGGGACTCCCATGTAGGACATTCTGCCCAGGGTGTTTAGGGAACAGAGAGAGATGGCAGCGGGGACAGGTGAGCTGTGGAATGGAGTAGGAGCCAGGGGACAGAGAGGCTATGTGACTGGAGATTCTCCTACCCCCTTGACAGGGCAATGTGGGTTAGAGGCACCTGGCCTGATTCTTCAGCACAAATGGACTTGCCGCTGTAGCAGGGAAGGGCTGCTTGGGGGACCACTGAGCTCTTTCATGCTCACTGCTGCTGCTAATTGCAGATAATGCATTAAGAGTACAGGACAGAACCTGCTCATCCTGACATGGGTATCAGGTAGTTCAGGTGGTTTGTAACGACAGGGTGTAAGCCAGAGATGTTGCTGCAGAAAGAGTTGTGGGGGTGTGCTTGGGAATGCCAGCCAAGTCCTTCTTGCACAGGCCCCAAGGAGTAGAGCAGGCATCACCAGACAAACTTAGAATGTATGTCCTGATCCATGGGGGAACTTATGGCTGGGCTCTGGTGTCTGCACAGATGTTATTCACTCATTCTCTAAAAAGCACAAGATGAACATATAGCCAGTGTCTACATATTTCATCTGCAAAATGAAATGTTTAAAGTGCCTTGCAATTGGGAATGTGGTTCGGTGGTACAATACTTGCCTGGCATGACCGAAGTGAGATAGGGAGATGGCTCAGCCTATAAAGTGCTTGCAGTACAAGGATGAGGACCTGTCCTCAGATCCCAAGCATCCACACAAAAAGCTGGGTATGATGTTGATACATGCTCTGTTCCAAGTGTTGGGAAAAAAAGACAGGAAGAACCATGGAGCTTGCTGGTGAACCAGTTAGCCAAATCGGTGAGCTCCAGCTTCAGTGAGAGACCACCCAGTGCTGTAAGAGTTTTCAGCCTGTGTAGGAGTAGGGGATAGGGGCAGGCAACATCCATGCACCCTTTTGTTGTAAGATCCCAATGTCCTCTGTGAGGAACCCTTGAGTATATTAGGCTTACTCCCAGTGGGCAAGGGTTCATGGTCTAAATTAAAGCATAAGTGAGCTTAAAGCAGGCACCATGGAAGATTGGAATGCAGCAGGGATGATGGCTTCCCTACTCTGTCCCTGCTTATGTGTATAGCTCCTGCCAGAGAGCTCAAGGCCGTGTATAATTAGGGCAGGATTGCAGACAGCGGGTTGAGAAGAATGGCTAGATACTCAAGTGAGGTCCCCGTGATCTTCTTCCCACCTCTTCCTTCTCTGAAGGAAGATCAACAGTCAACAAGCCCTGCTTGTGAGCAGACCCAGCTGAAGTCCTGAAGATGGCAGCCATGTAATTAGGAGGATGGTCCTGCACAACACCTCGACACAAAAAAGAATGTGGTAAACAACTGAGGGAGACATTGTGGTCAACCTCTGGCCTCCAAACACACACACACACAAACACACACACACAGATATACACATGAACACATGGACACTTGAGCACTTACTGCCATGCGCATGCACACTCACATGCACACATGGGCACACGAATGCATACACACGTACAGGCATGCAAGCACAGCAGTACCTGCCTCATTCAGATTTGGGTTTTTATTTGTGTTGGTTCTTCCTGTTGTTTGCTTGCTTGCTTATGCAGACCAGCTGACCAGCCTGACCTTGAACTTGCCTCAGCTGTTCTCCTGCGTTAGCCTCCTGAGTGCTGGAATTATAGCCTTACATCTGCAAATTCAGCCCATCCAGGTCTTTTTATTAAGATAATTACAACAAAGTGCTTCAAAGTGCAGGCATCAATAAAAGTTTGTTACTATTATTTTTTTTTTCAATCTGTGGAAAACACGGTATCAGGTTTTAGGACACTAGGTAAGGGAGATAAAGTTACTGCCCACCTCTAAGCTGGGGAGACAGACAATAGGTACAGCTCACTATGCATTGAGATGGCCATTGGTGGACATTATAGACGTTATGGAGCATAGAGGAGTCGGAGATCCGAGTGGAGGGGCTTCCTGGAGGAAGTGATACCTGACCTATAGGGCAATGGGAATGCTCCCTGACCTACAAGAAAGGATGATCCTGAGGTACGTGAGATGGATCATCAGATGGCTCTTGCCCCTCAAGCCTGCCAACCTTAGTTGGACTCCCCAGAACCCACATGATGGAAAGTCCTCTGACCTCCTTCATTGTGCATAATTGTGGCACATTTATGCATGTACATGTGTGTGCATACACTCACACTAGATAGATGGATGGATAGATAGATAGATAGATAGATAGACAGACAGACAGATAGAGAAGGCTAGAGTATCAGGTACAATAGTCCTAAGCACTAGAGAGATTAGAATGACATTTTTAGTTGGAAGTACATGATAGGACATCAAAGTGGGTGTATCAGTTACCTGCTACCTATAGCAAATTAGCTCCAAACCTAGCAGTTTGGAATAATGTTTATTCTCTCCTGTTGCCTAAGTGTGGCTATGAAGGATTCTTGGGCTTTAGATTTCCACTAAGGTCAAATCAGGCTGTCCAGCAGGACTCCCGTTGAGGAAAGGATGGCTTCCAAGCCAGTCTGCCTACTGGCTCCTGCTCCCCGTTGCTGTTAATAGGAGACCAACTCAGCTCCCTTCCACAGGGCAGCTCTGACAGGCTGCTCCGCTCATCAGAGCAAGCCAAAGAGAAGATGACAGAAGTCACGGTCTTTTCTATATAACCTGCTATCAGAAGTGACATCCCTCTACTTTTGCTGTATTTGAGTCATTAAAAGCGAGTCTCTTGGTCCAGACCACACACAGGGGAAGAGGATGGCACAAGAGCAAGGACAGAGCCCAGGGAGGTCATTCGGAGTCACTTTTGAAGCTGCAGACCACAGCCTGCCCGCTGGCCCCTGCTGATTCCTGTCCCTTCCATGTGCAAAACAGTCACTCGTGCCCAAAGTCAGAGCCCATTATAGCATCCCCATGTGAATCTGGTCCAGTGTGGATGAGGCTACAGCATCCATTCTTAAATAGAAACTCCAGAAAGCTGTCCATTTGGATTTGACAATTTTCAAAATGGAACCAAAAAAAAAAAAATTGACACTTCTCCAAATGTCTTAACATGGGATGGGACTGGGTCACAGCATCATATATTCCTAACTCAGAATGAAGGGAAACACTAGGCACAGAAGAGTCAGTGGTCCAGAATTTTGAAATCCAGCCCAAAAAGTGTGGACATTTTCTTGATCCCATTTGAAAGCCTGGGGCAGGTTTCTACTCAGGACTCCTGCTTCCAAACTCCAGCTTCTTCCCCTGAAGCCTGCCTTCCTTCAAAGCATGCATTTGGGGGACCTGGCTCTTCATCCAATAGCCCTTCTAAATATTGTACTGGGCCACGTGTAGTATTGTGTACCTGCAATCTCAGCACTCGAGAGACTGAGACCGGAGGATCACTGTGAGTTTGAGGTCAGCCTGGAATAAATTTCAAGACTAAAAACAAAATTATTGATTAATTAACCAGTTTGTTAAGAAATTAAATTTTGAACTCTCTCAGCCCCCTTCAGCCCCAGCTGCTGTCAGCCTTTTCTCTAATAAGACTTTTCTCGAAATCTTTGGGGGCTGTGTGGGGGGCTGTCTTGTAATTCTCGCTGACATCACTTTCATAGTCACTGGGATTGTCTCCAAACAAAAAACTGGACTCTAGCCCTAGGGACCACCTGTGTTGCAGCTTGTGACCCACCTAAAACGTACCAGGACCTAACCTGAGATGTCTCATGCCACTTAGGGTCTGGGCTCATTAACACCTGGAGTAGATAGGAACCGTAAGACCACGAGACTCACTTTTAGTGAATCGATTATAGCAGCAGCCATACTCCTCGGAACTAAGCCTTCCCAACCCGAACCCCCAGCTAAGACAGCCAAGGAGTAGCTCTCATAGGTCCCACAGTGTCTTTTGTTTGAGCTCAAGGATCCTTGAGGCTGAAGCTGAGCTCCATCTCCAGGAACTTTTTGAGCCTCTGAAGTCTTAACCACTCTCACCCCAGCTTGATTTCCAAACAACCCTTAAAAGCCCTTTCCTAATGCTTAACATCATTTGCTCCTAGGAGAGAGGACTTTCAAAAGAACCATCCTGGTTCCTCTCTATCCCGGGGATTTCCTCTCAAGAATGGGGCAAGAAATTCCATCTACTCCTGGATACCTCCTCATTGCCATGAAACCACAAACAACAGTATCACTAAACTGTACCTTACAAAGGATCCTTGCCTTCTGGTTTCCAATACACACTCCTTCTCTCCTCTGGGCTCCTTCAGGCAGCACCCTCCAAGTCTTGCTTTTAACACTCTGCTTGAACTTTTGTTTTGCCTTAATAATCTTTCCAATGCATTCTCAGCCCCTCCCCGGTCCAGATATGTGGTTCCACAGCTACCCCACATTTTACAGGTCTATATCATGGCTCTCTTCTTAACTTGGTGCCAAACTCTGCATCCACTGACTATTGCAGGTGGTAATCAATGACTCTCAAGTCTTAGTGGCATACAACATGAAACACCTCTCAGACTCTGTGTGTCAGGAATTGGGTGCATCCTAGCTGGGTCACAAGCTGCAGATAGTGGGTCCCTAAGGCTACAGAGCCCAGCTCTTTGTCTGGAGACAGTCCAGTTCCTGACTCTCTCTTGGTTCTTGGAAGGATTTCGTTCCTTGAAGACCAGCCTGGGTAGCTCAGCTCCTATTGTGTGTTACTGCCATATACCCTCTGTGCTTTGCCATGGGATCTTCTTTCATGGGCAGTTTTTCATGTCAGTGTACTTCAAGCAAGGGGAACTCTGTTAAAGTCATATGATTTATAGCCCAATATTTTTTTTTTTTAAAAAAATGACATGGTTGTGGAAGAAGCTCAGTTAGGCAAAGGTCTGCATTTTATCCCCAGAAACCAAACAAAAGCCAGGTAGGATGACACACTCTTGTAATCTCATCTCTGGCTAGTGACAGGTAGAAACTTGACAAGTTCCTGCCAGTAAGAGAGCATGTATGTGCATGTGTGTATGTGCATGTATGCATATATGTATGGGCACGTGCACACTCACATGTGTGCACCTGCTCACTTCTGTGTATGTTTTGAGCACCTATAAATTGACATATTGTTTTGTGGCTTCCACATCTGTGAACATGCACAAATGATAGCATGTTCACTGCCGTGGAAGCCACAAGACAATCTGTTCTTATAGGAATGGAATCTCTAGATGCAGCTCACACAGAGATGGGCAGGGCAACATAGGCTGACATATCAGGAGGTGGAGCCACTAAGAGCATCTTACAAGTCCAGGGACAGTGAGACTGGTTTCTGACCTGATTATGTCATGTCTGACTTCCACAGGTGACAGGCGACCAGGCAAACATGTCACCGTTAAAGGGGAGAATCTCAGAAGCATATACAGCCAGTTTGCATAGCAGGGATTATACCAGGAACCTTGAGTGGGGACAGCAAAACTGTTTGGTGGATGTGGGGTGGGGGCGCTTTAACAGGAAGTTCACTGTCAGTGTACCCCAACTCAAAGATCAAGGACGGCCGCAGAATGCCCTGGTCTCTTGGGTGATCTGTTTGCTTAAGGTGGTACCTTCACCTTATTTACTCTGCAGAAGACTGAGCCAAATGCCACCACCCACCATTACCAAGGGCAGTCCCACCCCCAGCCACACAGCACATTTACAACTATGGCCCTTAGCTCACCTGAAGGTCTGATCTTATCTATGGAAGTGTGACAAGAAGTCACATGACAAGACAATGGGGCACCCCAGCCTTTAGGACCTCACCTTGGTGACCACACCCTGTCTATGGATCTTCTAGGCCAGAGAAATAGCTTGAATCCCCTAAACAGCCGAGGTTTTAGTGGATGGCACAGCCAACAAAAAGATCCCAGTGTGGTTGAATGACATTTTCACATCGATCCTCCGGCAACCTTGATCTACTTCTCTGTTGGGATTTGAGGGAAACCCAATAAATGAAATATACTTATTTCCCTCTCCAGCGCAGAATCAATTGGCAGATGAAGGGAAAGCAAGAGGAGGGTCCACTTCATTACTGAGGAACTGATCAACAGGCAGGCCTGACCTCACTGCAGGGACAGGAAGGGCCAGAAGTAGGACTGGAGCAGAACAACCTGCCCCCGGTGCACACGTGAGACCCCGGATAAAGCATTCCTCTGAAGCATTCGGGTACTCGTACTTACCAGCCCCCTTTCTGGGGAGAGTGAATCAGAGAGAGAGAGCAATCTCACAGTTGCCACACTGGGTTTTTAGCAATGGCCTCTCTAAGCAATTCCCAATGGAGGCCCTCATTATCTCTGCTCTTGGAGGGGAACGTGAGTCTATTAGCCTCCTATCTTCTAGCTTTGCCTCCTCTTCCTGAACTCATCACGGGAGATTGGCACTTGATAGTCTCTGAAGATTCTAGAATGATCAATAATACACATCGTAGATGGAAGCACACGGCTCCTCTCCATCATACTGACAGAACTCTGTGATCCCCAGCTGCACTCATATTTCCTATGAACTTGCCAAGCCTAGCACCCAAACTTCATCTTACACAGGCCCTCTGGCATGTCCCAAGTTCCTGTAATACAACCACAAAGGGCTTTTCCCACAGACTCAATATCCTTAACTGTGTTTTAAACATGGGTGCTGAGATGGTTTAGATGGCGCTGCAGGTAAAGGCACCTGCCATGGAGCCTGACAACTTATTTGGAACCCACACAATGGAAGAGATCCAAGTCCTATTAGTCATCCTCTGACCTACACACACACACACACACACACACACACACACACATGCACGAACATACATGTGTGTACATATGCACATACCCACTTAGAGTGCCCTCTACCCAACCTGTCATGGTCTCATCACCTGGCCCTAGTGATACCTCTAGTATGTTGGATTTTTCTTTCTCTTCCTCCCTTTATATATGTCCCTAGTAAAAGTTACTGGTATGATGTAGGAAACCTTTTAAAATATTGGCTATATTAATGACTACACAGAGGGAGGTACCAGAGAAGACGGGTCACGAAGATGGTGTTGGGCCCAGAGGCTCAGTCTCTGTCTTCTCAAGGGCAGGACATCTCACTGGATTGCCTACTCTTCCATTCATCATGCTAGATGCAAGCTCTCTCTCTCTTCTTCCCTCTGTGTTCCTCCACTATCATCCATTATGGCCATTAGAAACCAATAAAGTCATCTCCTCCCATTGTCTTTAAGTATCCTTCATGTCTTTAAGGATGCCCTGCATCCTGTTGTCAAAACTGACTTGACCTCCCACATTCTCATAACCGCACAGGAAACTGCAAAGGAATAGCACGAAGTCTGTACCCAGAGCTGAGTTTGATGCGCCACACAAGTGTCCACTAGACATCTGCCATTCAGGAGCCAGCTGTGAGGAAGTAGGACAGTCTGTGTCTAAGTACTGGACAGAGGGGACATCGTTTGAACCTACATTTTAAGGATTAGTAACAAAGGGTTGGAGACAATAAGGCAGAAGAAGCAAGGCAGAGGAACAAGGCTGTCAATGGTGCCTTCTAAAGTATGCCAGCTGGCATTCTTTGTCCCACATCTTAACCCAATACCTCTGTAGAGTTTAATCACCTGTTGGCTGTGGGAGCTTATCCCTTATGACCTTGATGATGATAATAAGGTGGGAAGGAAGATCTTAAGGTCGAGGCTAGCCTATGATAAATATCTTTACTACTAACCTTGCATCCGTTGCTTCTGACTTCACAAGGCTACAACCTAGGTTTTGGCCATGGTTGAGTTGTCACATGGTGGCTCAGCTGTAGAGATCCACACTTGTATGGTTGCCACAGCCTCTAGTTCCTTCTGCTTGGAGGGCAGAGCCTCCACCTTTCACTGTCAGCTTAACATCCCCTTAGCTGCCAGACATTTTCCTCCCAGCTCCTTGGACTGCTCCCTTCACCCAACTGCAAGGAAACTTTCTAGGGAAAATTGACTAGCAAGGTAGGGTACCATTGGCTAGAAGCAATACCACCTATTAAGTATTCAGAGCTGTGCTGCCTCGTCTAGTCACTAAGGTAATGCATAAAGCAGGTGCTGTACCCTGCTTTCAAGGAGGTGGCTGGGGCTCCCTAGGAGACACAAGGCAAGGGCGGGGATGAGTGTGGGTTGCAGTTTTTGAGGGGAAGGAGAACATTTAAGTCTGATGATCTGTCTTTTCAATGAAGCAGAAAATGAGGGTGCCTCCTGAGAGGACGAAGGGGAAGCAGAGCCAAGCTGGAGTCCCAGCTGTAAGCTATGGGGGAATGGGGATTTCACCAACATGAGAACTTCTTGGGTGGCCTCATCCCTCCCCACCATGCTTCTCATTCACCACCAGCCCCCCACCCCCCGCTGCTGTGCTTAATGTCCTAACCTTCTCTGTCTCTGGATTCTCACACTAGGCAGGAACATCCCAAAGCCCCTGTCCCATGGACCTGGCATGTGGGAACCCAAACAACTTGATTCTGAGCCCAAAGTTGTAATCAAAATCAAAATGGCTGCCTGTGGAAACAGCACAATCCCCTCTCAGTTTGGCCCCACTCACACGAGATGGCAAGCCACAGCAGAAGCTAGGAATTTTATTAATAAATCTCTGAACCGATCACTCTGCTTTGGTCACAAAAGCAGTGATGTCGCTCCCCATGCCCAAATGACTTTGCACATGTGCTTGACCACCCCAGTCAACCCAGACCATCTGGGTCCTGCAGCCAGTTCCCTCTTTTAGAGCTGTCTCACTGACAGCCAGCCTTCCCAAAGCTGGACCTCAATCAAACCACTCACTTCCATAGAATAGCATCCAAGGACACTAGAACCATTCAGGACACCAGGGCCAGAAAACCAGTTGAATGATGTTTTATTGTTTCAAACTGGTCTCGGCCAATTACAGAGAGTTGTTGCCTTGGCATTGGTTGCGGTAGGCTTCCCTCTCCTCGAGGTACTTTGCTCGCATAAGTGCAGCCTTCTGTTCATAGGTTTTTTTGTCCACATCGGCAGTTGTGGACCACATCTTCCCGGTAGCCTTGGCCACCTGCACCACTGTCCAGCTGGGGTTTTCTTGCTTCAGCCTGGCGTAGTGGTCCAGGGAGAAGAGCAGGAAGGATGATGGGGGCTTCCGCGGTGCCTTTGGGTCCTTCTTTCTCTTTCTTCTCTTGCCTATGTAATTCATCATTTCTCTCTGGTACCGGGCTTTGTCGAGCTTGGCTAGGGCTTCATACTTTGCCTTTTCGTGCCTTGAGATGGATCTCCATTTTTCTGAACATTTTCTAGAGAATTCTTTAAAGCCAAGGTAGGTATTTGGCTGTTGCTCCTTGAATTTGTTTCTGAAATTCAGCATAAAATGGATGTAAGAAGAGACGTTTACCTTGGGCCTTCGCTGGACTTCTTTCCCCATCTTTATACAACCATGATTTCCTTTGCTGGATCCTGCTGATTTGGATAGCAGAGATTTCTGTCTCCACACCCCAGGAGCAATCTAGAAAGTGCCCTGCTTATGGTGAAATTTCCTCTGTGTGTTGAGTCTCAGCCAGGGCCTGGCCTTTTCAGTGCTAGTGGGCTTTGTTGGGTCACAGAAGGGAAACTATGATGTCATCCCTGAGCTGACCAATGCCAGCCAAGCTCAGTCATTTGCAGGTAGGCCCTCTTAGTGATTGGTTTCTCCGGGGACTTTTTTTTTTTCTTCCTCTAAGGAAAGATGAAGGTTTATCTATCTGAACCTTATTAGAGTTGCTACTGGCTCTGGGAATCTTTCTCTTTGGCTTCCTGGAGGCCCTGGGCTTTGTTCAACCTCTGGGGTCTTTATATCCCTGTCCCTCAGTGGGTCATAACAAGGGCTGCCTTTCTCCGCATGATTGTCAGGATGCCGCCGCCTCATCCTCCACTCAGGCTAGAAATAATGAAGGCAAGGAGGGGGGACGTCTCCGGAGCTGTCATGATAACATGTGAAGGCTTTCTGTTTCCCTTGCGCAGTGGCAATGCCTGCTGCACAAAGGGTTTAGTAGTAACTCTAAAAATAATCAGCTATGACAGCTGGGACTTGGTTCCTGTCAGGACAAAGTTGTCTAATTTAAAAGCCAAGCACTTCAGCTCTGAGTCTGAATCCTCCGTTCCTCTGAAGAAATTGGAGGGGAAAGGGGGATGAGAACCTGAGAGTTTATTAATTACATTTGAGTTCTTGAAAATTTGAGTTCTTAGCTCTTCTGGCAGCCCCTCCCCATCCTTGAAAGAGTCCCCATTAGAGTTAGTTTACAGAGTACTAAAAGAGTTAAGCAGATTAGCTTCTTTGGGGTAAAAGTTGATACCCTGCTAGTCGTCCAACTGAGGAGAGTGCAGTAAAGGCCAACAGACCTGACTGTGCGTTAAGTGACCTTACTGAAAATCCAGTGGGAGACAGTCGTGCCACATGCACAGGGCAAGAAAACATGTTCTCATTGACATAAGGCTTGAGTTCAAAGTTGAAGCAGCTACCAACAGACAGGACCATGGATCTTGAGTGTCAACTGATTGATTAGAGCCACTGCCCTGAAAGATTTTGGGGGAGGGCTACAGGAGACATTTTAGGTTTTAGCCTGTGTAAAGTTCAAGGGGAGGGGTTAGAAGATAGATGCACACATACACACACACACACACACACACGCACACACACACACACACACACCACACACACACACACACGGTCTCAGCAGTAACTCCCTACAAGGAAACTATTCTCAGACCTCCAAGACTGGCTTCAACTTTTGGCTTGTGGTAAGGAAAGACATCTCAGCCATACCTTGCCAGGCTAAATAAATAGTTAAATAAATAAATAAATAAATAAATAAATAAATAAATTAATTAATTAATTAAATAAGGAAAGCTATAGGAATCTGCTGTTGTGTAGGCTATACTGACTTGCAGGGATGCTGGGAAACGCTTTGGCCAGTGGAGCTGCCTTGGCTTCCCTGTTCTGAAATCAACACAGTGTGCTATTGAAGATCCACTGCCTGCCCTTGCCTAGCTACTCTACTCGGAAAATAACCAAAGTCCATTTCATGTGGCTAATGAGGAGCCTCAAGAGATCAGAGATGAAGTGAGCTTCGAGGCAGATGTCTCCTGGCTCCACCCTCTCAGAGGTCCCCTGGAGTTGTCACCTCTCTAGACTAGAGGTCTCCTCCCATGGTAAGGTGTCCTTTCTAAGCAGCTCTTCTCCCAGGCTCACAAACTACTCCCTCCTGTATCATCTTCTCTGTAGGCTGGTGACAGTTCTGTTTTCTCTGCCCCAAAGTCCTCTGTCACTTCTCTACATCCCAGGACCTTCCTGAACCCGCCCCTCCTCATCTTTGTGGATAGTCTGTTTATTAAGCACTCCTCAAATTATTCTGCTGGGGCCTTGACTAAGTACCATGCCAGTACTTTCACCACATAGCATCAACCCCCAAGCAGAGGGTATTGAAATTCCAGACATTCAGAATCTGTAGCCTCTAGAGACCTAGAAGCACATTCAGGGGCAGTGCCTGCCAAGAGTAAGGACCCAGCTTCTTCCATCTAATGTCCTGAATTTCAAGATGGCCTCTAGGGTGGGGCATTGATCTAGTAGCAACACAGGAAAGACCTCAGGCTTCCTGGATGGCAGGACTTCTGGCTGCAAATACTCAGCTCTGCTCTTCTGGTTCAAAAGCAACCACAGACAATCCATAAACAAATGACTGTGTCTGTGCCAATAAAGCTTTATTTTCAGAGTTTATAGGCTGGGTGTTTTACATCTACTGGCTCTCAGTCTGGCTATGAGTTCAGCTTTTGTTTAGATCTCTTGATTGCAGTCTACAATAAAAAAAAAAATACACTTTGTGTCATAGCTCATTAACATAGGCATACATATATAATGTGTATCAGCCTCAGTTTCTGAGCATAATGAATCCATGTAATCCTCTTTGCAACCCTATGGGGGTGCTGTTTCCCTTACCATTATAAAAAAGAGGTCATGGTATCAAGTACAAAACTGTGCTAAGTATGTGTGTGACATGCTATTTTCTGTTGTATTTTATTTTTATGGTTAGAAGAAAACCCACAGGCTGATCTCAAGGCTCACTAATGCTCCTGGCTGATCTGAAAACTCCATCTGGGCAAGTGCACTTGGGAACTGTGAGGGATTCTTCCCTCAGTGATATGCAAGGGGAAGAGTGTGGCTTCCAGGTCTAGACAGATGGGAGCTCCAGAGCTGGCTTTGCTTGTTAGAGGGTGACTTCCGGTCAAGTCTTGCTCTCAAATCACGCCTTTAAAAGGCAGTGATGGAACTGTGGTGGCTCCACTGGCAAAGCATTTGCCATGCAAGTGTGAGGACCCCAGCTTGGCTCCCAGAACCCACATTTAAAAGGGAAACAAAGGGCTGGAGAGATGGCTCAGTCATTAAGAGCACTAATTGCTCTTCCAGAGTTCTTGAGTTCAATTCCCAGCAACGACATGTGGTTTACAACCATCTGTAATGGGATCTGATGCCCTCTTCTGCTGTGTCTGAAGTCAGCGACAGTGTACTCGCATACCATATACATATACATATATAATATATATATATATGTAATATATATATATATATTACATATATATAATATACATATATATAATATATATATTATATAATATATATAATATACATATATATAATATATATATGTAATATATATATATATGTAATATATATATATATTATATATGTATATATATTATATACAAATGAAAAATGGCTCTGGGGAGGCAGAGGCAAGGAGGCTCCAGGGTGGCTACTGGTTACCTGATCTACCTGAATCAGAGACCCCAAGGCCAGTGAGAGGGGCCCTGTGTCAAAAAGACAAGGCAGATGGCAGCAGGAGAAGCACCTGTGGATGTTGACCTCTGCCCTCCATGCTCATGTGCACACACAAGCATTCACACAGACACACACAGACACACACACACACACACACACACACACACACACACACACACATACACACACGAACACAGGCCCAACAAGATAAAAGGCATTGTGAGAAGCCAGCCTCTGAAGCCAGCATTTACAGACTGGAATGAAAGGACAAGCAGTTGGCACACACTCTCTACCATGGCTTAGGCTGGATGCAGGGTCAGGAAGAGGATAACCAACTGTCTTTAAAGCAGAGGAAGCTTGCAGGCATCACACCAACCAAGCTGTCCAGGAGGTCAGCAGCAGTAATAGGTCACACTGACAGCACCCAGGCCCCTTCTATGATGCCACAATAAGAGCAATGCCCATCAGTGATGGCCTCCCTCCATACTCACATCCTGCATCCAGTCTCCAGAAAGCATTAGACCCAGCCATGTGCTGAGCCTGGACAGATGATAGATGCTCTTTGATCCTCGAGTCTTAGAAGAACAGAGAAACTAATACATGTGGATGTGACTGATGTGGTCACTGAATGGGAGAACAGATGCTGGGTTAGATGTTGGAACCAGAAAAGGGGGCATTAGGAGACAGCTGGGAACATCTGGATTAAGCCTTCCACTCAGCAGACAGTACTATAGCAATGCTTCTAGCTCTGGACATCCCTGAGCCATCTGCAGCCCTGCTCTTTTGTGGTTTAATTACAACAGCCACTGGTTGCTTCTCCGTTACAGACTGATCTGGATTTCTTTCACCTAAAGTCACCAGTACAAAGCATGCACAGGTGTGAAGGGGTGGGATACATGACACAGACACAGGTGTGAAGGAATAGGATACATGACACAGACACAGGTGTGAAGGGATGGGATACATGGCACAGACACGGGTGTGAAGGAGTGGGATACATGGCACAGACACAGGTGTGAAGGGATGGGATACATGACACAGATACAGGTGTGATGAGACAGGCTAAAAGCAAACAGGAACCCTCCTCTCCCCTAGTTTTTATTCTCCCCCAATTCTCCATTTGTTGCAGCCTTACCATGTTGATAGCCCAACCCTGGGTTGTTAGAGATAGTGTGTGCCTCCCACACTATGGCCCTCATAGCATCTGCATGTGTGCCTGGAACCTGCTAATGCACCAGACACAGTGCTGATGGTGCCATCTCACTTGTCTCAGGCCTAGTTAGTGAGCCAGCTGGGAATTTAAAAGATGCGCACCAAAGTCACCAGGCAGACTTCTTAAGGGGCCCCTATGTGGAGTCTCTACTTCACATTGCTTCCTCTCTGATGGTCCCTAATCTCTGAAGTCTCCCTGGCTGCCCAGAGACTTGGCCTCTGCCAGGGAGGTCATTGCTGTACCTTGAGGCTCCTTGACAGCCAGCTCTGCCTGACTATCATCATTAGGCAGCACCCCCCATCCCTTGTCACGGCATACAACTGCGGATGCAGAGAATAAAGCCACTGCCATGAGGTCACAGGGTCATCGTAGAGGTGAGGACAGAAGACAGCTCCATGACACTCCAGAAACCCTTGCTGGCCTTCATGTGCACAAAGGGTCTAAACCCTCAACTCTGCAGTTGCCCAGGAAGCACCATCATGGTTATCCAGCCACCTTCAGAGGGTGAGGAAGTGACACCCAGGATGGGAGATGCCCTTGGAAGGCATCTAAAACATTTCCTCTGTGGAAGGAGACCAGGAGAAGTACACCTGAAAGCTACCACGAGGCAGAGTGTCCACCATCCCTAGGAAAGGCGGTCTCCTCTTCCTCCCATTTCTTCCATTTTCTAGAAGACGACGACCAAGGCTGACATGGTAGGAACGGCTGCAGGGGGAGCAGCAGGCATCTTTACCTTTTTACCCCAGCTCCGTTCAGTGCCTAGAGCAGATGCTAGCCTACTCATTGACCTTGGAAGCCTATTTGGGGGGGGTGATTAATCAATGTATTACGCCCATGTCTTCTGGAAGTAACATTCTTTGTACTTTACTCAGGTACCACCCATGTTATGTTCCTCTCGCGAGGCCTCTATTCTGTTAGCAGAGTCTCCATGTGCAGTACACAGAGCACAGCGATGCTGAGGAATCCCATGACACTGGTGAGGAGTTGAGGTTGCTTGAAGAAGAAGAGTGGGTGATCACTTAGATGAATAGGAGGGAGCCCCCCACACCCTAGTTCTGTAAGGGGAGCGGGTGGGGTTGGAAAGGCATTCCAGTATCTCTTCTACTCCTACCCTGCCCCCCACACATACAAGATGACCTAAGCTACATCCATCAGGTCTTTTCTAGTCCTGTGATGTTACATATCTACCTAGTAAAGAGCAGAGCTTGGATTCAAGTCCAGTACTGGCTGGTAGCCAGGCTCTGGCCTCTCCTTGAACCTTCTTCCATTCCATCTGTGTAGGATCAGCTGTGGCATCAGCGCTGAAGAAGATGCCTGGTAGAGAGAGATGCTGATGCTATATAAGGCTGGCATGGTCACTAAGCTCTTTAAACCGTTCCCTAGCCCTGGGTCATGCCGGTTTGAGACACCTCAAAGTTCCAGAGGATCAGCGTTACCACACCCTGGATCTCATGTCTAACCTGTTGTGATAGGGACCCAGATGGGAATGGAACCCTGAGGGAACAGGGGTCCTGAGAGCCCTGAAGCTAATGAGAATACGTCTGCTTTGAGATGCTGCCCCAGGCAGCCTGGAATAGGACTAGAAGAGACCTAATGGACATAGCCTAGGACATCTTGTATGTGCGTAGGGAAGAGTGGGAGTAGAAGAGGAGATACTGGGACATTTTCCCTACCCCATCTATTCCCCACAGAACTAGGCTGTGGAGTGCCCTTCCTCTCCTAAGCGAGCACCCACTCATTCCCACCAAGCAACCTCAAACCAGGGCCCCAGGAACCTGTCTTCCTGATAGAAACCCATCTCTTGATTGGCCTAGCTTAAGTCACATGACCACTCTAATCCAGTTGGCTGTTGGGAATTGTCATGTAATACATCTATATGGTCATCCTTTGGGGGAGCTCCAGGTGGAGGGAAACAGACTGGCCTTTGGCCTTAGGGAAGAGTTGAACCCTGTGACTTAGACTGGAGACAGATCGGGACGGGGGTAGAAAGCATCCCTAAAACATTTCTGAGGCCCCATCCCCAAAGCACGGTGCCCCCAGTGCATTTAATGTTAAATGACTTCAACATCTAAGGACACATCTTGGATATCAGGCAAGAAGTATCCTGACCTTCAGCCCTGAGCCTGGGAGGCAAGGCCCAGATGTCAACAACAAAGCTCTTCCCCAGCCACAGACCCAGCCCAGGGCCTTGTTCCTCCAAGCTCCAGGTTCAGACACATCCTCCAGGGAGCCACGAATCTGAAGAAAAAACATTTGCCTGGTGCGGCTCGGGGGGGGGGGGGGTTCCTTGGAGCTAACAATCAGCCAAACTGCGAAGTTCTGCTCATTTGTGGAGTTTATGAAGCCGCTTGTGGGAAAACAGAAACATTTGCCCATAGTGACAGACTCCACCGCTGGTGTCCTGGGGGTGCCTGCATCTGGGAAGTCCCTCCGGGAAGGTATTCCAGCAGCTGCTGAGTGAGTGGGAGGAACAGCCAAGCCCAGAACAGTGTGGTGACCCATGTCGTCCTGGTACAAGTGGCTTCCTTCAGTCTGGAGAGAAACAGGCCCAGGAAAAATTGAAACAAGTGAGGCCAAGTGTTCAGGGGTGGGTTTCCTGTTGCTGCTGCTCATCCCTCCCCCACCCCACTCCCAAAGGAGGAGAGGAAGTAGCTGGGATGAGGATATATAGAGGAAGTTGGTCAGGGAGAATTGCCAGGAGATGAATTTTTCATTAAAGTAAGCATTCCAAGCAAGGGACAACAGTCTTAGGGTTTCTATTTCTGTGATAAAATCCACAGCTAAAACAAGTTGGAGAAAGGAGTTTATTTCATCTTCCAGCTTGAAGCCCACTGTCCAGTGAGGTTAGGGAAAGAGCTCAAAGTAGGTACCTAGAGACGGGCGCTGATTCAAAGGCCACGAGAGAGGGCTGATTACTGACTTGTTCCTCATGGCTTGCTCAGCCTACTTTCTTATAGCACTTAGAATCACACATTAACCATCAATCAAGAAAATGCATTACACACTGGCCCACAGGCCAATCTTGCAGACGTTTCCGCTTCCAGAATGACTCTAGCTTGGGCATAAAAGTAACCAGTCCGGGAGTTCATGCAAGGTGGGCATCAGGCCAGAAGACCCCAAAGGACTTCTGGAATCGAATCTAAGATCAGTTACTCACGCTCCCCCTTCTGACTACAGAGGGGATATGAGGAAAGCACTAGTCCCCACGGGAGTAATTGCTTTAGTTCATCATCTGTTGGTCCACATACATACAGTGCAAGCATCTGGGGCTGCAGAGTTCAGTTGGTAAAGTGCTTGCTGCTCGAACTTGGAACCCTGAGTTCAAGCCTCAGAACCTGAGTGAAAAAGTCACTCATGGCCACAGCTTCATGTAACCCAAAAGCTGGAGAGGCAGAGATCGGAGGACTCCTGGGCTCACTGGCTAGCTCCAGGCTCATTCCAGACCAATGAGAGAAACTTTTCAAAATGCAAGGTGGGTACCTCCCAAGGAATGACACCTGAGGTTAACCTCTATACACATACACACACACACACACACACACACACACACACACACACACACACGAGCATGCACACAAATACACAAATGCACGCAGACTCACACACGTGCACACGCACATACACACACACACACACACGAGCATGCACACAAATACACAAATGCACACAGACACACACACACACACATGCACACACACACATGCACACACACAAGTATGCACACAAATACACAAATGCACACACACATGCACACACACACACACACACACACACACCCTCCATCCTCCCCACCCCCACAAGTGTTCTGGTGCTCCCACAGCCATAACCCCGAGCTTCTTGCCTGCTGCCTGTGGCCGCCTGCCAGCCGTCTCCCACCCTGCCCTCCCGCCCCTGTGCTCTGGCTTCCTCCAGCTGAGCCTTGTACTTTCTGAGAATCAGCTGGGTCTGTTGCCAGCTCTCCCAGTGCGAGTCATATTTGTTATTGTAATTATGTGATTTAAATTAAACATCACATAAACGGATGAGATATGAGTGCGGAAGGAAATACAGCCGCCACAATGGGAACCCGATCGAATACTCTTGAACGACTCTGTGAAGGGGAGTCTCTGTGAAGAATTCAAAGGGCACAATCACCCTAAAGTTCGCTTCCTCAGATCAGGAATACCATCTTGGTACATAGTACCAGTTAGTAAATATTTTTTGCCTGGGTGCCTGGTGTGATTTAAATGAGATGCACCCAATCTCTGGAGTACAAGCCTGTGGTCGGAGAAAAGCCTTCTATGCAAAGCTAACCGGTGATTCCGTGGATGTTTACGTTGTTCACGTGGTAATGAAATGTCTAAGGCACACATTAGTCCTTTTGTGATTCAGTCCTTAGAAATTCAGCTTTAATTTAGTGACGTCATCTGTGAGGCTTGTACGCCGGGAATGAGCAAAGGACCAGACAGTAAGCAGCAATGCAATGCTTTCTTACTATGTAGCCAAGGATGACCTTGAACTTCCTTGCCCTGCCCCTGACCTCTCAATAGCTATGTACCCTGTAATCATTTTATGCGCACTGAACCCGAGGATTCTCAGATGCTAGACCCCACTACCCATCCCTAATGCAAGGTGTTTTCTGTGGCGTGACAGAGAGTTGTAGACACAGCAGCAGTGGACAGTGTGCAAATAAATGGATGGGCGTGGCTGTGACTCTGCAAAGGGTGACACCGTGTCCACAGAAATAGACTGAGCCTTGCTTGGCCGCTACATTCTGTTACTAATTTATCTGTTACTAATTTATTCTGGAGACATGCAAAGAGGCTCCCATCCTGCCCCGTGTGGAGCTTGCCTTACTAGCTGGGGAGATCCTCAGGACCAAAGATGATTACAAGTCAGTAGACCTAGGATGGTGGCACGTGACCCTGCTACAGAAGGGGGACACTGAGCAGGCAATAGTTGACCAGGCTTTCAGGACCAGTGACATTGTGCCAGGTCATCAGATGGGGCAGCAGAGAAGGCATTCTGAGTAGAAGAACCTTAGAGGCAGGGACTCAGAGTAGGTGTCGCCAGAGAGGGAAGATGTAAAAGACCTTGGGCTCAGTTCTGGAACTGGTGGGTCTGTCTCTCCACAAAGACTTTTCTAGAAGGATTAACTCGCTTGTGCCACAGTGTCCCCTCCATCCCCCGACATGGTGGGGAAGAAGCAGGGTGAGGTTCTACCTGCCCCCTCCCCATCTGACCCGCTCCCAGGCCTGCCATGGAGATGAGGGATGGCTCACATTGGAGTCTGAGGTGCAGAAAGGCCTGGAGCCCAAACCCCACAGCGTTACACTAGCTCAGAACCATGGCCCATGACCCAGTCCCCATGACCCAGGGTGCTCTTGCCAGATACAGCAGCTGTGAGGGGAGAGGCACTGCACAGAGACAGGGACTGCCCAATCAGCTCCTCATGACACAGTGCCCCTGCCCCCTGCGTGTCTGGTGACTGCATACATGCTTGTCTTCATAGGACTAGCAGTTTGCAGGGAGGCTGGCACTTAAACCAGTCTCCTGTGTCTCCACTGACAGGCAGCAGGGCCCCCGGATACTCACTGTTGCCATTTGGGCAAGACTTTTCTCAGCGCCTGAACATCCAGACTGCAAGAGAAGCTTTCATGAAGAAATGCTTTTCACAGACCACCTTCCTACAGCCAGGAGCAAGGCTGAGCTCACTCTGCCACTCCCCTTCCCCCAATCAACTCTGAGCATTAAAAGGAGTGATTTTTTTTTTTTAATTCTCCCTAAGCCAGATTCCATTAATGAAGCCCCATTTAACAGAAGTCAATTTACCGAAAAGGAAAAAAAAAAGAAAGCTGCGAGTGGAGTGTACTTGCTTAAATACGTTTTATGTAGTACTGCAGTAGCGATTTACTGGGCAAGCTTGGAATTCCCCAGGCCCCCCAGAGAGAAGTTAATGTGGACAGGAAGGTTTGAAGGGGGAGCCTCTCCCTTTGTGTTTCTTTTAATTATGATTCTAAGAAGGAGCAAAATTAAAGAGGATCCTGGAGGGTGAAGAGGAAGGCCCAGGATGGAATTCAGCCCAGAGGGATCCACGGGCACGTGCGTGTGTGACAGAGCTTCGCTGGCTGAGTGCCCAAGCTCTGAAGGAGATGGTCTAGGTTATAATCTCACCTCTGCCACAAAGTTCTGCGGGATGATGAGTGGGGCTCTTTACCTCTCTGTGTAGCCGGGTGGCCCAGTGGGAAAGAATAGAGAGAGCACAGATCTGAAGGGACACTCAGAACAGTGTTCTTTCCAACACACGAAGCTCTCCTGATTGAATAGTAGTAGAGTTCTGTGTGCGTATGTGCATGTGCATGAGTGTGTGTGTGTGGGTATGTGTCCACCCATGTGTGTGTATACCCATGTGTGTGTATGTGTGTGTGCACGTTGGTGTGTGCATCTGTGTGTGGTGTGAGTAGGTATGTGTGCTCCCATGTGTATATGTGTAGGTGTGTATCCACCCATGTGTGCACCCAGGTGTGTTAGTGTGTCTGTACCCATGTGTGTGTGTGGTATTTGTGGTATATGTGTACCATGTGTATATAGGTGTGTATATCTCTGTATGTAGTGTCTGTGAGTGGATGTGTGTACAACCATGTGTATGTGTAGGTATGTGCACCCATATATATGTGGTGTGTAGGTGTGGGTGGTATATGTCTATGTGTAGGTGTGTGTATAGGTATATGTGTACCCATGTGTATGTGGTATGTATGTAGGTGTGTGTGAGTAGGTGTGCATACACCCATGTGTGTGGTGTGTGTGTAGACATGTATGTATAGGTGTGTATACACCCATGTGTATGTGGTGTGTGTATAGGCATGTAGGTATGTGCACCTGTGTGTGTGTGATATGTGTGTAGGTGTGTGTAGGTGTGTGTGTAGGCATGTCTCTGTGTGTAGGTGGGTGAGCACTCATGTACACATGCTCAGGCTGAAAGCCAGGCAAGAGACAAATCAGGAAGAGGAAGTCTCCACTGAGAATATGGCACATGCTTAACAACTTGAGGATGTGAGTGAGCCAGGCAAAGGTCTGGAGGGAAGGTCAGCATGGCAAACAGAGGGAACTGGTCAAGTGTAAAGGTCCTGGGACAGAAGCAGGCCTGGGCAAGATTTCACAGCAAAGAGCTCATTTGGTTAGAGCATAAAGAAACAAGAGGTGGGCCAGGCAGTGATGGTGCACATCTTTAATCCCAGCACTTGGGAGGCAGAGGCAGGCAGATTTCTGAGTTCGAGGCCAGCTTGGTCTACAAAGTGAGTTCCAGGACAGCCAGGGCTACACAGAGAAACCCTGTCTCAAAAAAAAAAAAAAAAAAAAAAAAAAAAAAGAAAGAAAGAAAGAAAGAAAGAAAGAAAGAAAGAAAGAAAGAAAGAAAGGAAACAAGAGGTAGAGGGGGGAAACAGGGAAGAGGAAGCTTTAGAAGGCCATAGAGGTCCATAGTATGAACTTTACTCTGAGAACAGGATTTCGCTTTGTTTCCTTTTTAATGAATTCTGTTAAGAGGTCATTCATATAAAATCATATCCCAGTTGTGAATGTATAGCTCATTAGATTGCAGGCAAAAGTAGCCTTCCTTTTAAAAGGAGGAATGGGATGAGGAATTGTAGGAGGGGGGACCAGGAGGAGGGACAAATGACTGGATTGTAAATACATAAAATAACAACAACAACAATAATAATAGTAATAGTAATAATAATAATAATGAAGTTGCCTCCCCACACAGTTAACAAAACCTAGTTCTGGACCATTCCCTTATTCTCAGCCATGCACAACCCACAGACAGCTCTCAACCCAGCTCTGACTACCACAGGTCCACTTCCTTTCACTGAACGTTCAACTGTCCCAGTTCCTGTGAGTGAGATTTCAGTGTGCCTTCCACGTTCACAGTCCACGGTCAGTGTGCCTTCCATGTTCACGGCCCACGGTCAGTGTACCTTCTATGTTCATGGTCCATGATCAGTGTACCTTCTGTGATCACAGCCCACGGTCAGTGTACCTTCTATGTTCATGGTCCACAGTCAGTGTACTTTCTGTGTTCATAGCCCATGGTCAGTGTACCTTCTATGTTCATGGTCCACGATCAGTGTACCTTCTGTGTTCACGGCCCATGGTCAGTGTGCCTTCTGTGATCATAGCCCACGGTCAGTGTGCCTTCTATGTTCATGGTCCACAGTCAGTGTACTTTCTGTGTTCACAGCCCATGGTCAGTGTGCCTTCTGTGTTCACAGTCACAGACCTTGCTTAGGATCCTCACTTTGAGGTTCATGCTCCCTCTCCATGATCGTGATCCACCCTCATGACCCTCACTCACAGTCCTCTTTGCTTCCTGTTACTCTTTACTCTTCTCCCTTGAACTAACAAGCCAGTAAGTTTGCCCACATCTTTGTACTTACTAGCATGGAAAGGAAGTTTTTGTGTGCTGGTTTTAATTTTGGGGTTTTTTGATGACCAAGTTCTCTTGCTGTATAGCACATACTAGCCTCAAACTCCCAGCAATCCTCCTGACTCAACCTCCTGCGGGTTGATATTCCAGGAGAGAGTTACCATGCATGGTTCTGTTAAAAGCTTTGATCCAAAGAGGGTACCATCTCTCCATAGCCATTCAATGAGGATCCTACCACAGAAGCCCCAAATCCTGTGGTAGTGCCAAAGACACCCTCAAATGTTCAACATAATATGCTTGGAAAGGCGGGGCTGGGTGGGAATCAGAGCTGAGCATGTGTGCTTGCGCATGCGTGCACACACACACACACACACACACACACACACACACACAGAGGGGGGGAGAGGAGGAGGAGGAAGAGAGAGAGAGAGAGAGAGAGAGAGAGAGAGAGAGAGAGAGAGAGAGGAGGAGTGAGAGGGGGGAGGAGAAGGAGTCAGCATGAGGCTTGCTGCCTGGGAGGAGATAGAATAGATAGAAGGTAGAAGGTGCCAGGTAAACATAGGAGAGCTATACACAGGAAGCTGAGCATCAATTCCCACCTCATCCTTAAGCTGGGAAGTTCCCTACCCCAACTTCCAATTATAACCTGGACCTCTAGACTACCCCTTCCTTGCCTTTTCTAAGAAGCAGCCATAGGTTCTGAATTATTCAGGTGAAGTTCCCCCACGTCTCCTTCCATATGTAAATAGCCTCCAAGTTCTGTCATTGAGATAGAATTGAATTTGGCCTAGGGTGGGGGAGCCCATGATACCAATTGAGGCTCCTTAGAAAACTTAAATGACTCACCCTGTAATAAACTATTTTAAATGGGATCTGGTGAAATACAGTAATTGGTTTCTATAATAGTTCCTGCCCAAGCACTGTGGGTTATATTCCTAGAGTTTTGTGTGCGTCAGCATTTTCATTATAGTAAGAACTGAGATCAGAGGGTATCAAGCTCCTTGGTTAGATCTTTTCTTTAGTGCATATTTACGGGAAGCCACTCTGTTGGCTCTCTAGTGTCTGCCCTTCTGGATCCCCAACTCTGGTCCTCCCCTTTCCCTCTGTCTATAAGACCTGTGGGCAAGCATCAATCTTTTTTTTTGTTTGTGTTTTGTTTTGTTTTGTTTTGGGGACAGGTTTTCTCTGTTTAGTCCTGACTGTCCTGGAACTCACTCTGTAGACCAGGCTGGCCCCAAACTCAGAAATCCACCTGTCTCTACCTCCCAAGTGCTGGGATTAAAGGCATGTGCCACTGCCTGGCAGGCTAGATCAACAGGAGCATCTAGGAGTCTGGAGAGAACAAAGGAGTGTGAGCTCTGGTTGTTCATTCCTTGCTCTTTCCGCCAGGGCTTTTCCCAAACCAGCTGAAGATTTGGGTAGAGAGCAGGTTTTGCCATGCAACCCTGTGGTTAGGTATTTCCGATTTCCTCTACTCCTGGAGGGGGAGTGGTACTGAGCCCCATCACTTATTAGCAGCCTCCAGGGCTACCCTCTTCTTATTGTTTTCCCCACCGCCCAACATCACCTTAATAAGGACTGTTTCTCAGAGCTTCTCTGTTGGGACCCTGACATACATCTTTGTGCCAAATGTCACTTTGGGTTCTAAGTCCCAAGGTGAGAACAGATAATGTGCCATTCCCAAGAGTTTGCTACTGTTGGGGGACTCCAGGCACTCTGCAGAGCATCATTTTGTGAGTTCCTGCAACCCTGAGGAGGGGATATCACCATATCTACCCCATAGATCCTGTCACAGAATCTCAGAGGGTTTTCTTGTGGGCACACAGCACAGCTTATAGGTCCCTCCTAGATCCAGCTGCTTCCCTACTCAGCCCCACTGCTTCCTACTGAGGCTTGATCTTTGGGAGAATTGGCAATGGAAATGTAATTGGAATTGGGTCCTGTGGTGTTTTAGGTAGGGAAGGATTTTCTGTGGGTGAGCTTGGAGGTGCCAGGCTCTGGGATAGCCTCAGTGCCCCGGCAGTTTCTCACTTAGCCCCACAGACTTGGCATCTGGGCTTCTCACTTAGGAAAGCCTGGTGCTGAGTACATCACAGGCTGGAAGCCTTGATTTGAGCCCAAGCCAAGACCTATATGACTTTCAAGTCCAGACCAGTGGGAAGACGTTCCTGGGGCTGGGGTATTTCAAGGACTCCCTACAGTCCTGGGAAGGGTGTGTGTGTGTGTGTGTGTGTGTGTGTGTGTGTGTGTGTGTGTGGTGCAGGAGGAAGGGAGATGGATGAGCACAGTCCAGCCAGATAAGATCAAAGACCCAGAAAATAGGAAAATATGAAAGGCAATACAGTGCTGATGGAATTGTCCATAGAGGGCCTTCCTTGGCTCCTAGCATCCTTTGGTTACTCTCAAGCCCTGAGCATCTGCTTGGGATTTGGGGAATTGGAGGTAGAGGGAGCAACTTGCCTGGAAATCCCTCCAGCTGCACAGACCCCAGGCTTCTAGAGTGGATGGTAATCTCTCCTTGCTTCAGAAGGTGGGTAGACTCCTTGTTGTCCTGTTTTGCTCCTGACCTTTCTCTGTCCTGTCCCCCCAGGTTTACAGGAGCCAGTCTCCCAGCCCCTGTCATTAGCAGCAAGAACTGGCTGCGGCTACACTTCACATCAGATGGCAACCACCGGCAACGTGGCTTCAGCGCCCAGTACCAAGGTAAGCACAGCCAGAACCCGGCTTCCTCTGAGAGAACAACAGTGGCCATGAGGGCCTCAGCCCTTCCCACTGGTACCCACATTGACTTTGGGGGTTATTGTCTCGGGTCCGTTACATCTGTGCATCCTGAGGTTTCCATGCCTGCATCTCTGCACATGCCTAGGCCTTTAGGTACCAGAGGGGCAGTTCCCAGACACTAACGGCCTGGCTGCCATTCTTCAGGACAGGGTCATCATTGTGATTAGTGCTAAGAGTCAGGCCCGGTATGAGGAACTTGCAGGCACCTCTATTGCCCCCTTATCATCATGCTGTGAAATAAATGTTAGGTGCACACCTATCTTACAGCAAGAGAAGCCAGTTTCCAAGCCAGCAGCCCCGCTGCTCTTCTGAGCCAGAGTCCCTGGCTTCCTCAGCATTGTTAGCTGATCTCCTACAGTCCAGAGGCTTCCTCCCCACACCTGCACTCGCCTTCATCCTGTCTAGAGCACTCTATTGCAATCATAGACAAGCTGCCTTAGGAACTGTCCCTACTTACTTCCAACCTCTGATTTGGGCAAGATCTCAGAGCAGGAGCGGCAGGTAGAAACCCTAGGTAGACACCTTTATGCTCCAATAAGGAAGGCACTTCGAACCCCAGGAGCCACGTCTAAAAGAGAGGAGTACTCCTTGCATCCCAAGAGGGACAAGACATTGATTGGATGCAGGGGAGAGGACCAGACATGCCTTAAAACCTTGCCTGTAGGGGAGGGGAAAAAACTTCCCTGTAGTCTGAGACAGTATTCAAAACTGATAAATACTCTGGGTCTAGGGTAAAAAGCTGCAGTTGCAGGAACCCTATTTTCATATCTGGACTTAATGAGTGGCCTCATTCCCTCTGTCTACACTAGAGGAGACCTTTGCAATGTATAAAAAATAAGCCAGAAGCTCACTGGGCCTGGAGACATCACAGAGCTTGGCTTTTCTGGAGACAGTATATACCACCATAGAGGCCCAGGTCCCTGAGCCAGAGAGACAGCCACCTACTTCTTCCTGTTTCCCAAAATAGAAAAGTGGAGCTTAATAGTGCACTTTCTTCTGATTAAATATTAGGTGTGCCTGATAGTTCAGGTTCTTGAGGTTCCGATGTCACCATGATAGGTGCTCGGTGACAGACCCCACCATCAAAATCCAGTATTTGGTTATCTGATCAAGAACTCTAGGTTATCTGATTACATCCCTATTGTGTGCATGCTATATATATAGCTAGTGGGGGGGGGGCGTCTCCAGGTCTCTTGCTTACTGCATACCTACTGTGTGGATGTTGAATACTTGCTGTGTAGTAGGCTCTGTGCTAGGTAGCCTGCTCCCCAAAGCACAGTGACCTGCTAGTTCCTATCCCTTTTAGCAGAAGCTCAGACAAGCTGTATAACCCGCCCAAGAGCATACATCCCCTAACTACCTGATAAAACTGGAGTTCACCTACAAACCTTTAGGAGTTTACCCATAAAGTCTCAGGCTTTGTCCTTAGCCATCTTCTTATGGTTGTCTATTCAGTGACTTTGAAACCATGTTTGTGGGTATGTTTGTATGCATACATGTGCCCACATGCATGTATACACATGTATAAATGTATGCATTCTTCCCAATCACAACCTACAGTGCATACGCATCTACAGTACAAACTGTCACTTGGGGTGTTTGTCCTGGGGGTGAGGTACCCTGAGCATCTCTCTTCCATTCTGTAATGCTAGCTGAAGCCTCTTAACTTAATCTCACATGTCTGAAGCAGGATAGGCCCAGTCTGAGAAGTTCTGCTTCAGGAATGTCCTCTTGGAAGTTTTACCCTCTGATTCATGTCCCCTGATCCTCCCACACAAGGCTTTTATGCTGCTGTGTCTCAGGGCTGCCAAGGTCATGAGCACTTGGTCCCAGGTGACTCTGTTCCATCCTAAGCATATTTGCATGAAGCAAGTGTGTTGACAGTTCCATTTTTACAAGCATACAGAGTGTGGTCCAGCACTGGCATACCACGGGCCCTGGGTTCCATTGATCGCATCCCAGCCCAGGGAGACTCAGTGTGGATATGGAATGCTTATTGACTGTGTTAATGCAGGAGACTACCTTTTTGTTTGGTTGGTTTTTTTATTGTTTTGTTGTTGTTGCTGCTGTTGTTTTTGGTTTTGGTTTTGGTTTTGGTTTTTTTTTTGAGACAGAGTTTCTCTGTATAGCCCTGGCTGTCCTGGAACTCACTCTATAGACCAGGCTGGTATTGAGCTCAAAAATCTGCCTGCTTCTGCCTCCCAAGTGCTGGGATTAAAGGTGTGTGCCACCAACCTCTAGCAGGAGACTACTTTTTATGGTGATGATATTTGTGATGGTGATGATGATGAAGAAGAGGAGGAGGAGGAAGGAGGAGGAGGAAGAGGAAGAGGAAGAGGGGAGGGGGAGGAGGAGGATGGAGATGGTGCTGTTGGTGATGATGAGCCTGGGAGATGACTCAGAGAGTAAAATACTTGCTATGCAAGTGTGGGGATTGGAGTTCAGATCCCCAGAACTCACGTAAATGTCAAGTGTGTGTATGACAAGCCACCTGTATTCCCAGTCTTCAAGGTAGAAACACCAGATCTCCTGAGCAAGCAGGCTAGTTGGCCAAACTGGCAAGCCCTGGGTTGAAGTGATACACACTCCCTCAGTAAATAAAGAATAAGGTGGAGCATGAGTGAGGAAGACATTTGTCATGAATGTCTGTCCTGCACACTCATGCACACATATGTGCTCACATACATGCAGACATGAACACACATAGACACACACACTCACAACCGCATACATGGAGCAACAATTACAATGATGATAATAATTATACGAAAGTTCAGTCGTGTTCATGGCCAGGCCAGGTATTCAGCTAATATGATGCTGTCCTAGCCAGGCTCAGCTCTAATGGCCACTAGAGCAGGGGTCATCTTACTGCAGTTTGTACATTCCTCCATGCGATGTTACTCCATGCTGGCATAGAAGGGTAAGTGCCTGAGGCTTCACTCTACTTCTGACAGAACAGTTGAACAAGGGGCACAGATGTGAACCTGAACTTTCCCTACAGCACAATAAGAGCTTTACTTAGAGAACTTTTTTTTTTTTTTTGCTGGGGGCGAGGGGGGAACTTAGAAAAGGGGCAGAAAACAAAAGCCAGACAAACCCAAGAATAAGCGATGTAAGGCAGGTCCCAAACAGATGGCTGATACACACACAGTAGGACAGCAAATAGATGGCTGATACACACACAGTAGGACAGCAAACAGATGGCTGATACACACACAGTAGGACTCTAGGTAGAGAATGCCAGGACAGCAATGGCCACACCAAAGGCACAGCAGCCATTTGCGCATGCCTAGAAGGCATCCCCAGTCCAGCTTGTGGCTGCTTTTGAAAGGCTCCCGGACTAAGGGTGGGTTCTGTGCTTTTAGACAGTCGAAGAACAAGGAAAAATTAAGAATAATATGAGACTGAGCAGATGGCTCAGTGCAAAAGGGTACTTTCCATGCAAGCATGAGAACCCGGGTTAAAATCCCCAGGACAATGTAAAATCCTCAGCTTTCAGTGGGGCACAGACAAGAGGATCTCTGGGGCTTAACAGGTGCCAGCCTAGCTCCAGGTGCAGAAAGAGACCCCGACTCAAGGTAATAAGGCAGAGAAAGTGAAAACAGGACTTCTGATAGACATCCTTCTCTGGCCACTGCACAGATACACACACACACACACACACACAGGCACATAAATATGAACCACAGTCCTACAAACACACAAAAAAATAATAGTAATAATTCATGACACATGAAATCCAGATTTTGGCCTCCAAAAAGGAGCACATCTGGAGGACATCTATATTCATTCTTTCACATCTGGGTCTCTGGTTGCTCTAGAGCTCGTGGAGGGTAGCCTTCCAACCCAAGCTATGGGCAGGCAATCTCTTTATAGAAAAGGTTTGCCCACCCCAGGCAAGATACCAGCTAGAACACAGGGCAAGAGAGGCAGTTCTCTTGGGCTGTGGAGTAAAGATGGGCTAGCATATGAGAAGCCACTTCCTCCATCTGAACCCCACCTCCCAAGAGTCCCACAACTTCCCCAAACAGTTCTACTAGCCAGGAACCAAGTGTTCAAGCACATATCTCCCTTTTGGAGACATTTCACATTCAAATCATAAAAACACTCCACTTCCTTCACACACATGATTACCAGGCACTCCATTACTGTCATCTTCTGGAGGCAGGGATTGCGATTCACCCCAAAGGGACTATAGGAAGTGAAAGGAGACTCTGACACATAATAGGTGGTCAGGAAAGAGAGGCCTTGGCCACACCCCCCACACAATCTCTTAACTTCCTGCCTGTGGGGAAGCCTGTGCCGAGGGGTGGGGTCAGGACAGATCCCCTCTCCTTGCCTCCAGCTCCCACCTGCTGATCATTATCTGCTGCCTGTTCCTCCTGTCACTACATCTCAGCCTGGCTCTGCCACTCTGCTCATTGCCTGATTTTCCATGTGAACCCTGGTGGCCCAGAGACAGAAGCCATCCCTTAGGGTCAAATGTGGTCTCTTCTGCCTTCCAGATGCTTTGCACTGGTCTCAGTCATCAACAGAATGGCTGTATCCACCTGAAAACACATTGCATCAAAGCCCAGAGACCTGAAGTTTGTGAGCAGCAGGTATAAGCTATGTTTCTTGTTACTGTAACGAAACACCCGCCAGAAGCAACTTCAGGGAGAAAGGGCTTATTCTGGCTCACAGTTGGAAGGTACATCTTAGCAGGGAAGTCATGGCTGCACATCAGAAGTCAGGAAGCAGAGGGGGGGCGCAAATGCATATGCTTAGCTTGCTTTCTCCTTCTTATCCAGTCTTAAACTCCAGCCCAAGAAATAGTGCCCCCTAAATTTGGGGTGACTGAGGCTCTGGTTCCCTACCAGTAAGAAGTAGTCAGATAGAGAATGGAAGGAAGATGTCCCCAAGTTGAGATGACAGCCCAGAACAGGCAACTGAAACTAAGGACTGAGGGAGGCAGAGAATTGCTTAAACCCCTTCCCTCTGGCTGGCTTTTGCAGCTGAATCCTCTGGAGTTGTCGGTGAAGCCTGCCACATGGCCCGTCAATAATTGCACCTAGGACTACTGTGCTGGGAGATGGTTCAGTCAGTAGAGTGCTTGCCACTGAAGCTTGGGAGCCTGACTCGGGTTCCCCAGTTCCCATGTAGAAGACAGCCACAGTAGCACACATCTTTAACCCCAGCACTGGAGAGGGAAGAGAAGGGAGCAGACATGGATTGATCACTGGAACTCATTGGCCAGCCAGGCTAGGCAATCAATGAGCCCAAGATTCAGTGAGAGACCCTGGCTCAAAAAATAAGGTAAGGGAAACACCCAACCATTGGCATCTCGCTTCTATATAATGCACACATACACAAACACACACACACACACACACACACACACGACACATGCACACACATACCCACAGGTCAAGAGTTTCTTTCCCTTCAGAAATTCTAGTAGCCACACACTGCTTGTTCAGTGGCTAACCAACAGGTCACACCAACAGCATCCAATAATGCATCCCTTACAACCTCAGCTGGGACAGGATGAGACTTTCCGCCAGGTTTGAAACACCTCCAAGCATCATGCGCGGCCAGCTCTGAGAAGCTTTGCATAATTTCCTCAGTCATCAGTGATCCTCCAGCAGTTGCCTTCCTAGTGATGGTTGGTGCCAGAACTCAGGTTACTCTCCACACTATTTGCATGTAGATGTTTGTTCTTCATTCACCACAGCAATGACCCAGAGGACATTAGGGCGCTCCAAGGGCAGCTTTTCCCATCAGCAGATCTGGTAGCCCTCAGTCTACCTGTGTCCATTTCTTCCTGTCCCTTTCCATGTCGCCATCAGTCTTGGGCAAGGCTACACACCAACACTTTGCCAGACACCCCCTTAGGTTTCCTTTGTCACAGGACATGAGTAGCAGAATCTCACTGCTAGACATTCCCACATTTGGTTTCCAGTCTTGTCATCTTTGCTCTACAAGGACATGCATGCCACCATGTTGTCTCTCATCAGCCTCTCCAAGTTTTCCCAAGTCCTCCATGAGTTAGTTACACACCTTCTTCTTCACACACCACACCATCAGTCTCAATAGCTTTGACAGTTATTTCTGTACTGCCAAAGCCCAACAGACATGTTCAGCCTTTTGACGTGTGATTACGTTACAAAAATCACAGCAATAACAACAACAACTCTCGTAACATTTTAAGTAAGTTTATTATTTTTCTTGGCCCACATTTACAGCTGCCCTCAGCCACATGTGGCCTATGAGCTATGGGCAGCACATGTCTGGCCCAAGGGCATTGACGGCTGGACCTTCAAGCTAAGTTTTACGCATGAGATCTCTGGTAGTGTGGTCACAGACTTTCAATGGTCATTGTCAGTTCCAAGAGAGTCCAGTGCACTGTGCCTTGAAAATCTGAGCATCCAGAGACTCACATCTCTGAATTTACATGTGCTATGGAAAGATTGAGAGGCAGGGTCTAGTCGTCATCTGTGCCTGAATTTTCTAACTTATCATTCAGTGTGTTTCTGTCCTTTGCTACGCTGACACCCAGCCAACCTCTGCAGCTGACATCAGAAATGATGCCACTAATTCCCCTATCTGCATTGTACAGACATTGTGGTGACATGAGCCCTCTCTTTGGGGAGTGTCACAGATTAGGTTGAACCTTAACTTCTTTAAATATGGTGTTGACAGATGCCAAGACACCTGTCCTTGTTTTTACCAGACGAACGCCTCTGGCCTGACCCTTCCATTCAACTATGCATGCCAGTGCAGTAGCTGGTAGTGATAGTCTGTCTAGACCCTTCTACATCAACTCTGGGGCTCAGAGTTTGTATTCATCCTCTGAGTCAGTTGGCCTGGAGGCAATGCCAGCTACATTCTCCCCTTTGAGGTGACTGTATCATCTGCCAGATCCATGCCCTACAGCCTTAGACCTCAGGCTTCTGCCCCGCGTGTCAGTCTGAGTTGAAGAGCTCGAATTCTGGACACCAGCCTTGTCCAGCAAATGATGTGAGTTGTTAAGGCAGATCCACAGAACTGGTGACTGAGCCATCAAGGCTGGTCCAGAGCAGCAGCAGCAGCAGCAGCAGGGAGGGAGGGAGGGAGGGAAGGTAGAATGTAAGATATACACACATCCTGCTCATGTCCCATAAAGAGGAGATCAGAATTCAGTTCTCAAACCACTATCTATGCAGCTTTCAAAAGATGGGCTTGGGGATGGGCAAAAAAAAAAAAAAAAATGTAAGCAAGAGAGGATGATTAGAGCTGAGCAGCTGAGATCCTTGCAGGAAGTGTTGGAGACATTTTCTAAGGTGAGCAACCTTAGAGTGAGGAAGAGTAAGCTCAAGGAAGCTAGGGTTGACTTAGGCATCAGGACAGCCGTCAGTGGGGCCAAGGATGCAGAGCCTGAATCCACAGGCATGGGCTCCGTCTGTGTCTGTGCTTCCAGAGCCTTGGGGAAAGGCCAGGCTTCCTTCTAGCCCCAAACGACCTTGTCTACTATTGTTTCAACCTGATAATCTGAGCTTCAAACTTGAGAGCTGTCATATCACTAGATTCTGCCTGCTCACGGCATGCCACGAGTCCCACTAACCTTTACGACAGTGGGGAAATATCTTGTAATTAACATATAAAGGATGAACGGGACAGCCTGGTCAAGGTTGGTCAAGGCAACCCAGTAGGACGAAAAGAGTCCCACAAGTTGGCAAAAGAGTCATAGGCAGTCCCACCCCCACTGATAGGATTCCCACAAGAGCATCAAGCTACTCAGCCCTGACATATACACAGAGGAAGTAGGTGAGACCCCTCCTTTCTGACAGGGCCTGCAGTTGTGCTTTCAGGGACTCTGTAGGGACACCCTGTTCTGTGCTTGGACCCTCCCCCTTGGCACCCTGGCCCACTTGGGTCTGCTGAGTTAGTTTTTCAGTGAGCTCATTTTGTGGCTGGTTATCCCTGGTGTGCCATGTTCCACCTACTTGGGGAAGGCTGTTTTGCTATATGCAAATCTAAGGTATGATTGTTCCCTGGAATCCTTGCCAGCCTGTGACGGTGGCTCTTTGATGTTAATGTCCCTAGTGATATATAGATCTTGCCTAGATCCACATTCCTGACTGTCTTAGACAAATATCCAAGAGGAACAACTTAAGAAGGAAGAAAGTTTTACTTTGGTTCAAAGGCCGCTTGACTCCATCATTTTGGGACTGAGGTAGGAGGGTGTGGTGGAGAAGCAGGCGGGAAGACCAGAAATAGGCTGAGGCCAAGCTGTACCCTTCAAAGGCACACACCCAGTGACTAACTTCCTCCAGTTAAACCCCACCTCACATGGTTGTGACCGCCCAGTAATCCCGCCAGATTTGAATTCCGTCAATGGATAAAATCCCTGAGTTTATCCATGAACTCACAGCCTCATCATGTCTGGAGCTGCCTCACAAACACGCCCAGCAGTGTGTGGTTCCCAAGCTCCTAGGTGTCTCTCAGTCTAACTACTTGAAAATTAATATTAACCATCATAAGTTTAGCCCCCACCCTTAACCTGTCACTCAAAGTCAGCTCCTTAAACCATCCTTAATATTATAGAAAAACAAAAACAAAAGTTCCTAATTGTATCCAACAGGATCGACTGCCTGCATGTAGCCAAAACAAACAACAAACAAATAACACATACAAAAAAAAAAAAAAAAAAAAAAAAAAAAAAAAAAAAAGAAACACAAAAAAAGGCAATGATTTCTATCCTAGAGCCTTAAGACAGACAGAATGTAGAGAAGTTCGTTGCCACAATGTAACATGGATCTGCTTCTCAACAGAGGTTCTATCTGCATGATTGTCTTCTGAGCTCCAATCTAAACTTCCCACTAATCAGAGGCCCACAGCATCCCAGGCTTTCCAGGCTGGCCCTCCAAACTCGTCTTAATTCCCTCCCAGACCAGTTCCGTAGGCCTCTGACATGACTCTAACAACCCCTCATCTCCAGAGACATTCCTCTGTTAAGCGTTTGTTGGCCTGATAAAAATAAATTTAAAGGATAAAAGATTTATTTATTTTTTTTACCATTCAAAGGTTTCAATCTGTGGTCAACTGGCTCCCTTGCTCAGGGCCCAAGGTGAGGCTTGGTGGTGGAGCAAAGCCACCCATTTCCTGGTGCTCAGGAATCAGAGAGAGACACACACAGGAAGGGTCTGCGGTAAGATACAGACCCCAAGGAGATGCCCCACGGCCTACCTCCTCCAGGCAGGCCCCACTTATTAAAGCTCCCAGAACCTTGCAAAGTAGCCCCCACGTGCTAGCACCCTGGGCGTCCTAAGCCTTCCCAGAAACATTTCATGTTCAGGTGGTAAACACTGACTCACTTGTTAGCTCCCAGATGGTATAGGCCAGCTGTAAACCATAGTTTCCCAGAGCCCAGGGCCAGGCCAACTGAGCTTGGATGGACGTTTTTTGTTTATTTGTTTGTTTGTTTTTGGTTTTGTTTTTTTGTTTTTTTGTTTTTTTGTTTTTAAGATTGTGTGACTGGAATAAGAAACATCTGCTCAAAGAGTTGTGACCCCTGTAATTCCAAGACTAACTTCACATGGGCAAAAAATTCTGCCTATAGATTCTGATGTGTGTCCAGTGGCCTTTAGATGCCCAAAACGCATCTCAGACTATGTAAATCTGGAGAGCCAGCTCCAAGGAATAAAAATTAACAGTGTTAATACATATGGTGACTTTTTAGATTCCTTCTCGTTTGGCACTCTTCCCCTCCGTAAACTCTGCCCTATGATAAAAGTGGAAGGAATTTGGAGAGGAGAATGAACATGAGCTCTGGCTTAAGCTGGGGAATAATGTCATTCACTACTAAGAGCAGCCCAGCTACCAGGCCCTGAGACTGAGAGTTAGGCAGTTCTGGGGAGAGAAGGGTAGAGAGGGTGGATCCTGTCTTAGTTAGGGTTTGTATTGCTGTGATGAAACACCATGTGACCACAAGCACCTTGGAGAGGAGAGATTTTACATCAGCTAAGACTTAACATATCACAGTCCATCACTGAGGGAAGTCAGGACAGGAGCTCAAGGCAGGAACCTGGAAGCAGGAACTGAAGCAGAAGCCATGGAGAAGTCCTGCTTACTGACTTGCTCCTCCTGGCTTGCTCATTTTGCCTTGTTATAGACCTCAGGGCCACCTGCCCAGGGGTGACATTATCCACAGTGGGCTGGGCCCACTCTCGTCAATCATTAAACAAGAAAATGCCTCATTGGGCAGGCAGACATGGCCCCAGGCCAGTCTGGTAGGACCATTTTCTCAGTTGAGATTGCCTCTTTCCAGGTGTCTTAGGGTTTTACTGCTGTGAGCAGACACCATGACCAAGGCAACTCTTATAAGGACAACATTTCATTGGAGCTGACTTACAGGTTCAGAGGTTCAGTCCATTATCATCAAGGTAGGAACTTGCAGCATCCAGGCAGGCATGGTGCAGGAAGAGGTGAGAGTTCTTTATCTTCATCTGAGGGCTGCTAGCAGAGTACTGGTGTCCAGGCAGCTAGGATGAGGGTCTTAAAGCCCACGCCCACAGTGACACACCTACTCCAACAGGGCCACACCTTCTAATAGTGCCACTCCCTGGGCCGAGCACATGCAAACCATCATACCAGGTAACCTTAGCTTGTGTCAAGCAGACATGCAACTAGCCAGCACAGACCCCCAAAGTCTAGAGCCCTTCTAGGGTCTCAAGGGGGCAGGGCCATGAGAAGCTTTTCCTCAGTGCACTTTTGAGAGAGAGGAACAGTTGTCTCCTTTAGCAGCCCCTCTCTTCCTGGCCACGGCTCACACACCCCATCAAGAGCTCTAAGGAAAACCAGCATACCGGGTGCCTCTAGGAATGGGGTCTGCCTTCGCTCTGCTTATCTCCTCCTTGCTCCTTCCCTCCAATGGTTGCCAGAACCAGAGTTGGGAGGCCAGGACGACCCTCCCCAGGCACACCTTTGCCTCTTAGCCAGATGTGGTAAGCCATCTCTGTAGACTTACCTCAGATGGGCTGCATTGGGCCAGAGACCACATTGCTCCCCCTATGCCCTGGGGCCTCCGGGACAGGAACTTCAACTTCCCTCACAGGACTCAAACAGCTCTGTTTCTCCCAGGGACTGTTGAATTGCAGCCATGCCGTACTAGCTGGGCTTGAATAATGCATGCTTCTCTGCTAATGCCCTCTGCTTGATAATGCGCCCATGTTAGTGTTCATTGGAAATTTTCCCGCTGGATACACACAGAGAGCAATGCACATTTACAAAAGAGGTTCCAGAGAGCGGAGGAAGGATGGGGCTCCGCGGTAGTGACTGGATTTCATCATGCATCCCACGTAGACAGTCACTCATCAGGGGAACAAATTCCTTGGTTGGCTTTCTTATTTAGCTAGAAGTAGGGGCACTGGGAGGCTCCTACCCTAAGTGAATACCTGAGCCTTCGGCATTTGAACCGGGACAGGGAGAGACTGAGGATGATGGGTCGTCCCCTTGGAATTATTCAAGGGGCCTGTCACAGAAAGCTGGGGTCTCATCTTTGTGTTCTAGCCCCAGTCTTCTGACCCTCTTTGATTCCCAGTTTCAATTTCCCATCAAGCAAAGCATACTAGCCACCAGGAAAGAAGGTTGGACATTTAAGGACCCGGTGACTGCTTCCTGGAATCCTAGATACTCTTTCAGGTACCGAGAATACAGCAACCAACCAGAGGGCTCTCCATGGTCGAGCTTACATCACAGCAGCGTGAGATGACAAATGAGCCAGGCATGGTGGCGCATACCTTTAACCCCAGCACTGGGGAGGCAGATGACAGGTCTCTGTGAATTTGAGGTCAGGGTGGTCTTCATAATGAGTTCCAGGCCAACTAGGGCTACGTAGTAAGGGCCTGCCTCAATTGAGTTAGTTAAACAATTAGAGAAAAAAACCTAAAACTGATATAGTATGGTAGAACACTCAGGAGATGAATTCAGGAGGGGCAGGAGAGCTGGGGCAGGAGGTACCATTTTAGTGGAGTGCTGAGTGAAGGCTCATTGAGGGAGAGGGGTTTCCCAACTGCTTCCTGGAAAGGGGGAAGCAAATCATAGGCATATGGTGGGAAGCATTCTAGAGAAACCGGCAGTCCAGGCAGTCAATATTCTTGGCACACTGTAGGAGCCTCTGGGAGGCCTGTGTAGCAGGAAAAGACTGGTGGGGGTCAAGGAGAAAGCTAATGAGGCCACGGGGAGAGCCAGTTGGTCCTTGTGAGCCGTTTACAGACTCCAGCTTGTGCTCTAGGAGAGCACTTTGCCACCAAAGAGCCCTAAGCAGAAATGGCCTGGCTTACACTTAACTAGGATTCCTCTGACCCTTGTGCCAAGGGCAGGCTACTCAGAGACAACGGAAGAAGGTGGGAGGTCATGGCAATCAGAGAAGAGGTGTTAGCCACTTGGGTGACAGATATGGAGACCGTCAGAAGTGGTTCATGGGGTCTACGTTGAGGAGGATTTACTGAGGGATTGTGTATGGTTTGAGAGTGAGGAGCCAAGGCCAATGAAGGTCTGGTAAAGCAACCAGGGTCTGGCACAGAGCAAGTGCCTGGGCACAGCTGTTACCATCCCTGGGCATCAATGAATAGGGCTGAGTCAGCTGCTGGAGGCTAACTGGCAAGGCACACAGGGACCTAAGATTGTAGGATGGCTCTAGGTTTACCACCAGAGATGCAATGAGTTCTTGGTCGCCAGGAACATGCCATGGGGAACAGGGGAAGCTAGATCAAAGGAGACTGATGGGAAGAAAGATGGACCATTGTAATCTGGAGTTTCACCTTCTGCATGCCACTCAGCCAGACCGAAGAAGCTGTCCAATGGGTAGAGTCAAGACTTATTTTATCCACCAGGCAGCCACCCAAGTTCCATATCTCAGCTGCCTCCAGGACTCAGCTTCCCCTGCCCCCAAGTCAGCTGGTATGGGCTAGTTCTGGCTGAGCCTATAGGCTCAATTCTACAACCACATCTTCCCATGATAATAAAGATGCAACAGACAAGCCTAATCCAGCAGGTGCTTTTCAAGACTTTGGATTCAAAGCCTCCAAATTCCCAGCGTCCAAACCCAAGGTTAAGGGGTGGGAGAAAAACATGCCTCACCTCCGCAATGGCTACAAAATCCATCCCACAGGACAAAGATATAAACAGTCCAGTGGTAGACTGCCTACCTGGGAAGGAAGTCTGAGTAATACCACACAATATTCATATCACAAACAGGGTGACATGGGAAATAGGGACACATGGAGCTTGACCCAGTTTACCACTCCCTGTCAGGGCTGGCTCAGAAATCGTGTGGGGGAAGAATCTATAGATTTGCAGGCACGCAGAGGGTAGACGATGTGTTCCTTGACTTCCCAAACTAATACCCACGGCAAATCCAGTTTCAAAGAAGAAAGGGTTGCTTAGGACCGTGATCTCAGGTATCAGTCTATAGGCTGAGACTGTGGCAGCCCAATCCACGATGGGGAGAGCACTCAGTGGGGGAGCTGCAATGTCCATGGCAGCAGGACAAGTCTGGAGTCCAAAGAACCTTTATAAGGACACATGTTTAATGACGTTCCCGTAAGTCCCACTCACAGAAGCTTCCAGCACCTACCAGTAGTGTCACAAGCTGGCCGTTGAACTCTTAGCCCATAGTTTGGGGGGAAGAGTATTCCAGATCCAAACTTAGCAAGCTGCAGATGCTCACCAAAGGTTCCCCGAGAAAATTATTTCATTCCCAGAAACCTCAGCAGGAGTGGAACTTTGTTCCCACAAGAGGCCTGAGCCCTTCAGACACCACCTGGCTCAGGGGCCCCTTCCTGCCTCCCTCAGAGGTCTGCTCCTTCGTGCTACCCCATGCCCTGTTACTTTACAGGAAGCCTCCCTCCATGGATATCCCAAGCCAAAAGACAAGATAAATCTGACTTGTGTCCAACCTGTGGCTCATGGACTTTTGCAGGCCATGACCACAGCCCCAAACATACTTGAAATGGGATTGATTTATTTATGCTCGGCAATGTTTTTATCATTGCTGTTAGATCCCGTAGTTCTCCAGCTTGAACTTGGTAGGTGAAGATGTTATGCCACAACTGTCAAAAAAGAGTGGGTACACACCTCATTCTACAGGAACCCCATCCGGGCCACAGACTACCCCTCCAACCATCTTTCCTTCTCTGTCCTCTCTAGTCAAGAAGCAGATTGAGCTGAAGTCTCGAGGTGTGAAGCTGATGCCCAGCAAGGACAATAACCAGAAGACGTCTGTGTGTAAGTGTCGGCTGGCCCGCCCGTGCGAGCCAGTGCCTAAGGCTCACGCTTGGGTCTGAACCTCTGGCGCTGTGACCAGCTGTGACCCCAGGGAAGTCAACCTCTGCTAGATGACTTTCCTGGTCCCTCCTTCCATCTGTGTGTGGATTCACTGAGCCTGCAGCTAATGAGCAGCCCCGGATGCTCTCTGCCTTTTCCCTCCATCCTCTCCTTCCTCCCCTCTCCTCACTCCCCATTCGGTCTGCAGTCCAGGGAGTCATTTCTGCACATCTCTTTCTTTTTCCTTTTGAACCACTTTCACCTGCTAAGACAGTCCTCTTTCTGGCGCCTCTTCAGGCTGGGATCTGGAGGTGTGCATGGGGGATGTGGCTCCCAAGGTCAGATTGTGCAGAGGAGGAAAGGGGCATGTCTAATAAACCTTCCAAAGATACTGGGCCTGTCAGGGCAGAGCAAAGTGGAGACATGCATCATGGCTTTTAGGGTGGTGGGGAAATCTGCTTGGGCAAATTGCGTCTTTGGGGACTGCTACCCTTGTTTGGAAGATGAAACAAGATCTGGTGCTGGTGGAATGATCTAGAATGTTACATCCAGAGAGACAGCTGCTGGGCCTGTGTTAAAGGGATTCAGAGTGTAAGCCTTGGGGGTGGGGTGTAGACACTCCATCACTGGCCTGGAGGCAGGTACAGGGAGGCTACTCTGATGACCAGGAGACTGCTTTTCTTTCCTGCCACTCCGTCTAGCTATCCACATCTTCCTCCTCCTCCCCTGACCTGTCCTCCCTTTTCTCCTGTCCTGTCTCAACTCCTTGAGCTTTTTATTTTTCTCCAATTGCCAGAAGCATACTTGGTAAAGAAAGATGAAGGAAAGCCACCAGGTTTTCAAGGTGTCTGTGGCCAGAAGAAGGTTAGGGGCAGAGGCCACTGGGGGCCTGACTAGAATGAACCAGAGTGTGGGGACTTGCCCTAATCTCATGCTTTCTCAAGTCAGAAAATTCTAGTGGCTATTAAGTTCATCTATAGACCAGATTCTATGGTGGTCCCTGCTCCAGGAGGTCTGGTGGCAGAAGGAAGCCAGGGGACTCTGCTTTTGTGCTCGATTAAGGATATCAGGGACAAAGATGGGACCCTAGAAGAGCTCTGGTCCAGCCCCAGGCCCTGCAGAGAATGATCCGCCTTTCCCTGAGCACAAGTGCTCTTGACATAGCCATTGAGACAAAATGAACAAGAGCAACTGTGGCTTTGCCTTACACTTCACCACAGAGCCATAAATAAGCTTAAAAAACGTCTAGCATTGTGTGGGGGTAAGGGGTAAGGGGAGGGACCCACTACCCTAGAAACTAATGCCTTTGCTTTAAGATCTACAAAATGGGGATACAGAACCCTAGCCTCCCTTCCTTTCAGGGAAGCTATGGATCTAAGACTGGCCTTCTGTAGGGTCTTCCTTACTGTGGGAAGCCTACAAAGTAGCTGAAAAAATACATGTGGTGTGGGGGTGTATTTATCTGAGAGATTCCATGGTTTTCATCACTTATAGCTTCCCGGGGGTGCCCACAACAGCCCCAACGAATTACTAAGGAAGACATATAAACAATCTTTAAATATATATGTATATGTGGTATTTCTTTTAACAAGGTTTTAATCTCCATTGTAAGACTTCCTAAATAAGGTGTGAATTTGACTCAAGTTCCTCCGGGACAGCGGCTGATATCTGCATGAATTCATCATTTATCTTATGCTTAGACCTTCTGTGGACAGCTGTCTTGAACTCAGGGAAGGGGTGGGCCCTACTTATTTCCTCCAGCAGGCAATCTGTGGGAACCAACCCCCTGGCCATGGCCCAGGGTTGGGTCAGGATTGCCCCTTGGTCCTTGACCACCCTCCCTCCCCCAGTAGCCAACATCACATCAGTACCAGTGTCTGGTTGAGACTGACAGTGCAGGTAGGAAGTTCTGAAGACAGCGGGAGGTGGGGGTGGGTGGGAGGGGATGCCTTTTGCTTCTGCAATTCCTGGAGTGATCTGATCTCTGGACCTAAGTTTACTTATTTCCTGGAGAGTCGGGTAGATCTTCAAAGGACTAGCATCATTGCTCAGGGAAAGGGTACTGGCCGGATGTGAGCTGTCTCAGTGGATTTGTAACTTCCTGCACTTCCTTCAGGGGCTGGCTGATGGCCAGGAGGCAGGGTGGTGGGTGGGCTTTGTCATCCTTAGCTTTGGTTCAGCCCCACCTGCTGTCTGGATAGCTGTCCATACGGAATGAGAGAGCAAAAGAAGTGGGAACTGCTGAGTCTTCTCAAGGCGCTGCTAAGAGGTGGGTGTTTCCCTTGGTAGGAACCTTGGGATGGGTGAGGTCCTCGCGCTAGTTGAATGGGACCTGAGGACAATGGGCACTTAGCTTAGAATCTGCTGTAGTTATGGTCCACAGGCTAGATGACAAAGGCATCGGGAACAGTTCTTGGGCTTAGGGATCATCTCCCCCTCCTGGTTACCACCTTTACTCCCCAAGCCCCCATTGTCCTGGAGCCCCAGTTACCCTCTCTTTTCCCGTCCTTACAAAACACCATGGCTCCATGAAAACTCACTCTACTTCAGAGACTTCAGTCTTGAAGGTTTCTGGGTGAGGGGGAATCATAGCTCTGTTGACAACGTATAGACTCGATAAGCAAGGGAACAGGATAAAGACTAATGAGATGAGATGGCGTGCCTCAACCTGGCAGTGTGGAGCCACCCAGGAGGCCTTACTGGCATTACCACACAACCAAGAGTTTGGCCTGAGCCTGGAGCCTGTCTAAGTGGCCAGAGTCTCTTGTCAGCTGCTTCCTGGGCTACTTGGAGATGTAAGCAGGGGCTGTTCTAGGCCTCTGTTTATAGCAATGAGCTGAAACCTCGGCGTTGCCTTACCTTTCTTCAGCAACCAGTGTCCTCACAGACCCAGGCTCAGGAGGCCCCTGCTCTCTCTCTTCCTCCCTTATCCTTCCCACATTCTCTAATGATCCTCTTTTCCTCATCCATTCCACACGTCACATGCCTCACCAGACCATTGTCCTTGACCTGAATGAGCATAGAGTGTCCTTCAATAAGGACCCTTCTGCCACTGAGGACTCCTAGTTTTGTTTGGGGTCTTGTGTTTGTGTTTTTGTTTGTTTTGTTTTGTTTTGTTTTGTTTTCTTGCCATGTAGCCCTGGCTGACCTGGAACTTGCTGTGTAGCACAGGCTAGCCTCGAACTCATGGAGATACGCCTTCCTCTATTGCTCAAGTGCTGGGATTAAAGACAGGTGTGGCACACTCAGCTACACAGAACTCTCCAACAGCCTCCCCTGTTCCTGTGTATTTGGGATGAGACGCATACCCCTCCAAAGTCATACATCTGAGACCTCACATTCTGCCTTCTCATCTCCCCCTCTCTTTACTCTAGCTGCACCTGATGCTCCCCACCCCCAGTTCTGTCTCTCTCTGTCTCCACCTCATTCTTCTTGTCTTGTCACTGTCCCCATGTGTCTAAATCTCACTCCTTTCTAAGATGCATGTTAAGTGCTGCCTCCTCTGGGAAAACTTTCACACTTCTCCCAATGATAAATGACTGGTCCCCCATCTGAGCATCCCTTCATCATCCCCACCACTTCCGGTTCTGAAGTCTCTTCAGTGTTTCATAGCTTCCCTCAATGAGAAACTTCTTGAAGACAGTGGTCATTCCTTTGTACAAAAAAAGGGGACTCAAAGACCATGTGCCTGCTGTGGAGAATGAGTGAGTTGTGTGTAATGTGGGTGATGTGGTACCTCTCTCACACCGTGAGGTGCTTGTGTGGAAGAAAGGGAACATAAGCAAGCTCAGAGACTGTCGCTATAGACACGCTGTGTCCTTCAGGATTGCCGTTAGAGTCGTGGGATTGGTGGGTCCTTGAATAAAACTTCTCAGTCATCCTCCACCCTGGGAATGAAGAGATGTGAAGTTAGACCAGACTGACCAATGTGAACCATCAAAACCAGTGAACCCGCGGGAGCCTAGAGGTTGCTTGTTGTCTGCACTGCGTGTGTACCCGCCGCCCCAGACCAAGCTCTGCTCTAGCGCAGGCAGCCATGCATAAGGTTTTGGTTTTTCAAAAAGGTGTAAGAATGTCATCCCACCTGCTAGAAACACTCCAGATATCATCTGGTTGGTGCTTTTGACCGGTGCAACATTGGGAGGGGTCGGGGAGAATATTGTGGTACTTGCTTACTGTGATCTGATGGGAGTCTGATGGGAAGAGAAGCTCTCCAAAGAAATGTCCAGATCTGAGCACAGTCCCTGCTTTGAACTCAAAGCTGCAACTTTCTCTCTCTCTTTCTCTCTCATTCTTTACCGTTTCTGATCATGCGTTCACATTTTATTTAACTTCCTTTGAGTCATCTCTCCATCTGGGGCTGAGGTTGGGGGGCAGGCCGGAGCCATTTCATCTTGAGTCTCCATCCCTGGATCTGAAGGGCAGGATGGGGAGGTGACCAGAGCCTTTGGACAGTCCACTTCTGGCCACTGGAGTGGGATGAGGGAACAGGATGGAACAGGATGCTTGTCGAGCCAGAGGGGCTGTCTCAGAGCCCATGTAATCCCAAAGAATTTCACTCAGAATTTTCTTGCAAAGGAATTTATCGAAAGTAGCCTCCTACCTTGCACGGTCAGGAAAACCTTGTCCAGTAGAGCCCCCAACATCCCCCACAGCTCCGTGGGGAGCAGGGCCTCATCCTGTCTCCTCCTCCCACTCTGGGACACTGCCCAGCCTGGTGCCTTCCTGAGACTATCTATCTATGTGTGTGCTGTTTTTTTTGCCTTGTAGTAACTCAGGTTGGTGTGTCCCAAGGACATAATATGTGTCCAGACCCTGGCATACCTGAAAGGGGAAAAAGACTAGGCTCAGACTTCAGGTAAGAAACCACTGGGGAATGTTCTGACTGCCAGTTGTGTGGGGTAGGGTGGCCTGGGCTGGGCTGGGGGAACAAACTCTGGCTTTCCTGGAGGTGGGGTGGAGAGAGTGAGATGGGCACAGAGACATTTACTGGGAATAAGCTGTCATCTCTCCTAATCTGATCCTTGGAAGGATACCCCTGCCTTATGAGGTATGACCGGGACGAACTAAAGCATGCCGATATTAAATGGCCACAAAAATGCGTGTAGCCCAGCCAGAGTTTAAAAGCCTGTCACTCTTTGACATGGTATGACAGGCTTATTGCCGTCTGGCGTACCTCAGAGCCCCTCAGGTAGTAGATTTTTGCAGTTTTGTACTACGGAGGCATCTTCCCATATCCATCCATTTTCCCCCTGGTTTATGGGTACCATCCGCCCACCCTCAGCCCTAATTGATACTTATCTCCCAGCAGTGCTCTCCGCTCACAAAGCCTCCTTTTAACTCAATCCTAAAACCATCAAATGTTCCCAAACAACTCAGACGAAGGGCAGCTGCAGCCTCCAACAGATTTTAAGTGGTGAACAGAAGATGCCAGATGAAAGGCCAGAAAGAATGTTCCCCAGGAGACTTGTGTCAGGAGTTGGAGTGTACTCCTCAGGGCAGGGCTTAGCGGGCCCAGAGAATGTACTCATAACACACCTTGTCTCCCAGGTTAGGATCCAGTGTCCAGTTCACCTGCAATGAGGGCTATGACCTGCAAGGGTCCAAGAGGATCACCTGCATGAAAGTGAGCGACATGTTTGCAGCTTGGAGTGACCACAGGCCAGTCTGCCGAGGTGAGGGCACCTGGGGAAGGGAATTCGCTCAGGCATCCAGCCTGGGCTTGGAGACCTAGGCCATCCCCCAGGCTGGCTCATCTTGCTCTCTACTGCTCCCTAAATCTCAGGACTAATAACCAGGTTTATCTGGCACCGTTTCTGTATTAAGGCCTCTGCTAGGAGCAGGCATAGAGAGGTGGGGAGACAGGCATAGCCCCTGCCCTGCATGGACTTCATAGTCTGATGGGTGAGGCACAGAGGGGTCTGGAGATAGACATAACCCCTGTTCTGCATAGACTTCATAGTACAACAGGAGAGGCATAGGAAGCAGGTTGCTGACACACTGCACAAAGAGATCAGAATCACAGAAATAGGAAAGCAAGCCACCCCATACACTCTTGTCTTAGATCCATCCATTATAACAGACACATATCCCAGCCCTTCTGCCTACAATGCTCCCACTGCTTTGCCCACAGTCTGCAATAAACAGACCCGTGGTTTCTGAAGCAGTGCTTTTGGCTATATAGGGATGACATGGGAGCAAGGCATCAAAAGCCTGCTCAGTGAGCTTCTCTGACAGCAAACCTGGCCATGCTGTCCTCCAGGGCCCCACTGCCCACATTCTCACCTATCATATAAACCAAAGAAGACTGCCTGCCAACAACCATAAATTATTCAAATGTTGGAAGTGGGCGAGTGACCATCCGTGGGGCAGGACACTGGGTTCATGGACAACCCTGGGGAGCTGAGGACCCCTCTAGGTGAGAAGGTATATGTTGCCCACTAAAGTGGTTCTATCCTGGATCCTTCTGACCAAAGGTGATGCTTTACTTCATAAGCACCTTTGCATCAAGATGAGTAATCTGGAAGGGAGTCATGAAAAGTATCTTCCAGCTGGGCCTTCCGTTTGTTCCTACTGTTCAGCTTTAAGGTGGCCATGATGTACTGCGTATGCTGGGCTTTGCGCCTTTCTGCCATGCCATTCCAAACACCTACATAGAGAGATATATAGATATAGATATGTAGATTGAAATAGATGATATAGATATAGATACTGATAAGATATATAGATATAGATATAGATAGATGTAGACATAGACATAGTTGTAGATGTAGATATAGATAGTTAAAGACACAAAGGAAAGCATCCTCCTGAAGATGTGGAGAGATCATCTATTTTCCTCTGGAGCCACCTTCTTCTCCTGCAAGAATCAGGGAGCTGATCAGATGACCTATGCTAAGCACCTTATGGCTTAGGAGGTGCTAGAAGGAAAATGGACATCCTGTAGTGGCCATGGACTCTTATTTTGATCATCACTTAGAGCAGGGCCTAGTACACAGTAGGTACTTTATGATGAGTGTTGAATGACTCCATGGAATGGAGGAATAACCGAAGGGAACACGAGTCCAGGTGCAGAACCCCAAGCCACAGAAAGGCACAGGGTATCTAATAGGCAGACCTCGAGGCCTTTGGCCAATGTGTCCTTTCAGAAGCCAGAGCAGCAAGGCCTAGGGACGGTAGCGAAGGCCACACTTCTATCGGAAGAAGGTTGTTCTTAGTCATGGTTGTTTACTGACAAGGGAAAGCCCAGGATGGGGAAGGGCTAGAATTCTAGAAGGTGGTTTTAGACAAATAATCTACTCACGTATTTTCTCCAGGTATACTGTGGGCCCCACCTGAGCTGTCTCTAGTAAACCTGAGACTGGACTAACCTCCCCGCATACTTTCACTGAACACTGAGCTGCTTTCTCCTGTACCCCATTGTACCCTGTGCCACTGTGAAAACGAGTGACGGGGGGAGGGGAGGTGACCCTTCTAATCCAGCCATTGCCACTCTGTAGCTGTGTGCCCTTGGCCCTTTATCGTCACCTCTCTGAATCCCTTTTCCTCCCTGCTGAATTGAAGACTCACTACCCGGCTACCCCACAGCATCACCAGGTGAGCACAGTGAACTTGATAGTGCTCATTTGGAAATGGCACTTAACCTACTGCACAGCTGGCCCCTAGCTAGAGCTACAGAGCACACCTCATGCTAGTAGCTGTAGGTTCCCCCAGAAGCCACTCTCCTCTCCACTGCAGTCCCTCAGCTGGCGAGTCCAGGCTGGGGGCTCTTCATTAGCCTTTGCCACAGGACCCTTATAAGTGAAGGAGAAAACCAGCCCTCCTCTTGCTTCTGACTGAGATGGAAGCAAGGCACATAGCTGAAGGGGTGGGGTCTCCATGCAGCCTCACTCTGCCTCCTGCCTTCGTATTCCTCATGGTTCCTCTGGTGTAGGCTATGGAGAGGGAGACAGTGGAAGACCAGTCTTAGATTCATACGCTTGTTCTCCAGCTTTCCTGAAGGTCAAGAGCAGAGCTCCATCTTAGGTGCAGAGGTCTATTCTGGCAGTCTTTGAGCCCCATCCCCACTCCCCCCAGATCTTTTTTTTTTAAACTAATTGTAATTGCTACAGCGATTGTGGTTTCTTCCTTCCTTCCTCCCTTCCTTCCTTCCTTCCTTCCTTCTCTTTCTCTCTTTCTATTTTTTTTTTTTGATAGCTTGGGTGAACCTCACTGTTACTATTAAAAAGGGACAAAAGAAAGGGACAAAAGTCCTTCAATCACATGAAGCTCCACTTGCAAGCGGGTTATCCAAAATGGCAATCTAAAGTACTCTGCCCACCATACATGGGGTATTGTTTTCTCTCCGATGCGTGTAAAATATGGTGCGGCTTTAATTATTCACTTTTCCACACAATTAATTATACTAAAACACACAGACAGGCAAATAATAGCTTCTTGATAAATGTTTGAGGGCCACCAGAATGAGTCGGATTTGTGATTGATGTGAACGAGGACTATGGAACTGTGCCCTCATTTTGGAACTTTTGAAATTGGTGATGGATTCCAGCCCCTCTTCTTTCCCTCCCAGCAGAAGAAGTCAATCTCTGCTTTGACTCCTGGGAAATCTTTGTTGTTGTAAGTTTGGAGACATGGCCTCAAGTAGCCCAGGCTGGCCTCAATCTTACTCAGCATCCAAGGGTGACCCTGAACCCTGGAAACCGCCCCCTCTACCCTCCAAGTGCAGGGATCACAGACACATAGCACCACACCTAGTTTCCTATAAAAGTTTGATCGTGCAGAGCATGCTTTTAAAAGGCAGAAAAGGTAGAGCATGGGTTGTATTCTTTATGTTTATGTTTCTGTCACCAAATACCTGACAGGGAGTGAACAGGAAACAAGACTCAGTGTGTGTGTGTGTGTGTGTGTGTGTGTGTGTGTGTGTGTGCCTGTCTTCTGTCTGTCTGTCTCTCTGTGTGTATGTATGTACCTGTGTGTGTGAGTGTATGCTTGTCTGTTTGTGTCTGTCTGCATCTATGTGTGTATGTGTGCATGTGTGTGTGTCTGTCTTCTCTCTCTCTTTCTCTCTCTCTCTGTGTGTGTGTGTGTATGTGTGCATGTGTGCCTGTCTTCTCTTTGTCTTTCTGTGTGTATATGTGTACTTGTGTGTGTGAGTGTATGCTTGTCTGTGTCTGTCTGTCTGCATCTATGTGTATGTGTGCACATGCCTGTCTGTGTGTGTCTGTCTGCATCTATGTGTGTATGTGTGCATGTGTGTGTTCTCTGTGTGTGTGTGCACACACATGCATATGTGTGCACTTGTGTGTATACGTGCACATGCACAGGGTGTGGTGCCTGTCTGTCTGTCTTTGCATGTGCTTTTAGAATACAGTAATTTAGGCTGGACAGAATATCAGATGTATGACTCAAAGGTCTAAGTTCAGCTCCCAGATTTGTTATTGACAATCTAGATGGCAAAGGGATCATTGCTAAAATGGATGTGCATCTTTCCCTTGACTGGAAAATGAAAGGGGAGCTGGGAACTGTGCATAAAGTAGGCTTAACCAAATGGCATGACCATTACAGATGTCTGTCTTCTTCCTTGGTGGCCACCACAAGATCAGATTTCTGGGCCAAACCCTTAAACATCATTGTCCAAGTCCCCTCCCTTCCCTCTGTCCCCTTCCTTAATGTCTCCTCCCATTCTCACTCCTCCCCTCCCTTACCCAGTCTTCTTTCTCCTCTGGTACAGATGTCCTACTGAGTCACTAGAACCCATACCTTATTGTCCCAGCCCCTTCCCTGTGTGTGCCAATGATAAAGCTCCCGCTTATTAAGACATTCATACTTGTCTAAAGCATTGCATGCATTGGGCATTTTTCATCATTTCCTTATGAGGCAAGTGGCAATAGCCATATTTCATGTTGAGCTAAAACTCCTAGTAGTTGACCAACTTGCCCAAGGGCTCAAAGCCAATCAGTCAAGCTGTTTCAACCCCTTCTCCAAACACTCTGGGCTACTGGCTCTTGAGAATTGAACCTGGACCTCCTTCAGAGTCAGAATATGGGGGAGCTATGTGGAGCAGCTCCCCCTTCTTGATAGCTTTATTTTGACTGAATTTCAAATGTCTAGAAAATTGCCATTTACATACTGAGAACCTCACCTCTGAGAATACTCACCTGCTTTGAAAGAATTAAGGAGGAAGGAGGAAAGCCAAAACCTGTGTGCTATTTCTCAAGCACTGATGGGCCATTGGGGTCGGATACTCCAGAAAGGTCAAGCGTAAGCTACCAGTGGGATTAAATGACTTGGCTCAATTTTGAGGTTGTTCTGCAGGAAATTGGGAGGGAGGTGAAGGAGGACCAGGGATAGAAGGCCAGCTTGTTTTGATAGCAAGCCTTGAATCAATGGTGGGACCACGGTTCTCCCAGTGGCCACCAGGCTCAGAAGTTAGGAAGAGAAAGCAGGTAGGAGATTTGAACAATGGCAGTCTTTTGATCAGATATGGTATGAAGGTGTGGAGGGAACTGGAAATACTGGTGAGTTGTCTTGAGTTCCAGTCTAGGTGACAAAGAAGAAGAAGAGGAGGAGGAGGAAGAAGATCAGGAGGGTCTAAGATGGGAAGTCTGGAAGACAGTGGACAAGAAGGGCCTAGTGTGTAGGATACCCGGGACATTGTGAACAGAGTGACCCTACTGGAAGTCTTAGTGAAAGAAGACAGACTGCTATGATGTCTGGACTTCCTGGTTCCAAGGACATCGGGCTTCTGTGTATGGCCACAGATGTGGCTGCTCCTGGGATGGAGAGGGTAGTGGTCCAGATCCTGTAGAAGGGACCAGTATTTCACAGAAGGGGCCACCTCTCAGCTAGAGCAGGAGGATAAACATCAGCAGGCAGGGTTACCCCTGGGGGAGTCAGGAAGAGGATGTGTCTGCTGAATAGCTTCCTGTTTCCTCCAAATATAGGAAGGTATCAAAATCATCAACCAGGAAAACAGAGCCAGATGAAGGGAAGGGTGCGAGGCCAAGGGACCCTTGGAAGGCATGAGAGGCTCTTTGGAGGCAGGAGTGGGCGAACTGCTAGAGCTCAGTGGCAGGGTTGTTGGGATCCTGGGAAGAGTTTGAGGTGGGTAACAAATGTAAAGAGACACCAGCTTTGCTTCTCCTGTGATTTTGTTTCCCACCAAAGCTCAACTACATGAAGTTAGATATGGAAGATATTGGGGGGAGGGGTGGGTCCACAATTGATTTCTCCTATGCAACCGATTAGAGGGGAATGAAGAGAGACTTGGGGTTTGCAGGAAATTGACCATGAGGTCTAGGCTGGGTTAGCATGGAACAGAAAATGAGAAGATGGAAAAGACCTGGCGAATGGAGAGAGAATACTGGTAGTCACCATGGGTCCAATATAATTCCAAGAATTGTTAGACTCATTTGCAGAAAGAAATGACAATGGAAGGAACATGATGTTGTTCACTGCAGAGGGCATCAGAAGCAGGGGCTGGAGAGAAGAAAGACTTCAGTTAGGCAGGAAGATGTTGCTGCTATATTAGGGATTGGTTGTCCTTAGAATAGTAGTGGGAGGCCAGGTGTGATGTGCATGCCTACTTGTCTAACACTGGGGGAGGGGGGAGGGAGAGGCACTAAATCAAGATACTGGGAAGTTACAGGATAGCCTAGGCTACATAACAAGACCCTGTCCAAAGAAAAGTAAGTAACTTGTGTGAGGTGGGAATTGTGCTCAGGCTGGAGGGAGTTCAGTCCCAGGAGAAGTAAGAGCAGGCAGCCTGGATCAAGGTGGAAATCAGATGTGGAGAGAAGCTGGGTTACAAGAGGCCATATTTGCATTGCACACCTCTTGTGCTTGAAGTGGCTCCTTCTTCTGGGGGGTCAAACAATTTCAAGGCTGGAATCAGCTGTGGTTCCAGGTTGTGTCTCTCTACAGTTCCCAAGGGTCCTGGTCCCTGTGACACAGCACCATGATGTCCTGAGGAAGGGTAGGAAGCCCAGAAGATGTGGAGAAGTCTTTGTAGAAGAGTAGATGGGAAATTGCAAATAGGGAAATGGGAAGATACATCCATCCACTGATTCAGATGCTGAGAGGCTGCCATTTGGCTAGCCCGTCTGGTTCACAGTGAGGAGCTGTTCATCTGCTGGTGGGATGCTCAGGGGGCAGAAGCTTGTCTGCACCATCCCCTGCCTGACCTTGCCCAGACAGCAGACAGAAAAAAAGCAGCTCAGACTCCATCCGGAATCTGTCTTAAGGTACTCAGTGCTAAGTATCTGCAGATTGTAATATTTTTAATTAAACCCCTCCACGTTCTTAAAGTGGTAAATGCTTTTTGACCTATTCTCTCTAATTACCTTCGGCATATTTTAACACACTGCAAATACCATCTAGTTCTTGGAAACAAGCTCAGGATAAATCGAGTCTTTTGGCAGCAAAATCAGACTTCCCAGAAGAGGTGGGGGATGCTGCCGGGGTGGGGGTGGGGGTGGGGGAACTGGGTGAGGATTCTCTGCAGGGCCAGAGTACTGAAGTTTTAGATCTTCTTTGTACAGGTGGGGTAGGAATCATGTCAGAGAGAAAAATCCTATGTAAAGGAACTTCAAGGGCTCCCCAGGAGGTGGCTCAGTCAGTAGTGTTTGCCACACAATCATGAGGACCTGAGTTCAAAAACCCAGTACCAATGGGGAAAAAAAGTTATATGCTACAGCCTGTACCTATAATGCCTGGATTAAGGAGGCAGAGAGTGTTGGGGAGCTGGGACTTGGTGGCCAGCCAGTGTAGCAGATTTGTCAAACTATAGACTCAGTGAGAAATTCCATCTCAAAAATACTAGTGTGAAAGTGATTGAGGAAGACACTCTGTGCTCCTGTATATAAATGCCGTTACACATTCACATAGAAACTTCCAGAAAGCTGGACTAACACTCCTGAGCCCAGGAGAAAATCTTGAACGTAGAGAAAAGCAGTGAGTGTGACACTGAGTCTGGCAGGCCTAGGGCCCCAGGACTCTTGTTGAATACCAAGAGTGTCCTGTCTGTTGCTCTCACCATGACTCACTGAGGTGCTGTCTCCTGCCCCATTAGGAAAAGAAAGAGGCATGTGTGGAGGGGTTGCGTGCCCCACCCCCCAGACCTGAACACCCAGCAGGTAGATTTAGAGTAGAAAGACTAAGTTGCTAAGCCCCCAAGACTGGCCTGTCCTCAACTGTGCCATCTGCCCCAAGTGTCACCTGTGAGTCTAACATGGCTTTCAACACAGTGAGAGGAGCAATTGGATACACATGAGAGCAGGGGCTGGGGTGTCCAAACTCAATTCAGGGGCCGAGGCTATGGCTCTGTGGGTAAGGTGCTTGCTGCATAAACATGAGTACTTGAGTTTGAATCCCTAGCACATATAAAAGCTGAGTGTAGCAGTGCACTCCCATAACCCAGTGTTAGGGGGCTTCGAGGGGCTTGCTGGCCAGCCAGGCTAGCCGAATCATCGCGCACTCTGGGGTGAGTTGAGTGATCTAGTCTCAAAGGAAAAGTAAGCTAGAGAGCAATGAAGATTTATACACCCATGATGTCTGGTCTACACACACAGCCATGCACGCGCACACTCACATGCACAAGCACACACACACACACACACACACACACACAGGTGTGCACACAGAATAAACTCAATCCAATCAATATTGCAGGTCAATTGTGAGGGACAATTCCTGTGCGTGCAGAATGAGATGAGCCATCAAAACCATGTGTGTCGACCCAGAGCCCCTCAAAAGAGCCCTGTAATTACAGCGGCTGTGGTCACGTGTGAGGGCTCCCCGGTTCTGCCTCCAGCTTTCTGGAGAGAAGTGGGGCCCTGCTGACATATTTCTCAGCCCACATTCTGGCTGACCCATAATAGATGCTTAATAAATGTTAGAGTGGATGAGCGTGGGAAACTACATGCCAGGAGAAGCGATTCATTACACCTGGGAGCTGTGGAGCCCACTTCTCGGACTCCTGGGAGGGGCTCCCTGGGAAAGGTTTGTCATGCCCTGCTCCACATAAAGAGCAGCTCCAGGAAGTTTGAGGTCATCAACAGAAAGCAAGTCTGACAGCTCACCCATTTTACATGCTAAGCCCTGATGGGTTCGCACACTCAGTCTTCACTGCTAGGCACTCCGCCTGCAATCGGGATGAATTGCCATGTGGGCAGTGACAGAGCAGGCTCGGAGAGCCCTTTATTAAAATGGCTGTGTGCTAACGTTGAAGAATGAGGTACCCAGGACTCAGCACACATGTTTCTTAAATGGAAGCAAACACCTAGACCCAACGTGGAACCTTAAATGAGATCAATCACCCCTTAATCTAATTAGTTTCGAAGCTATTTTAAAGAGCTTAATTAGATTAAGCCGTGATTGATAACACTTTATATCTACTTGAGGAGAGCACTTCTTCTAATTCACCTTGAGTCTTTATGCTTCCAGTCAAAAGCCCGTTCCAAGGCATGGGCTGAGTCAGGGATAGAAGAGGGAAGCAACAGGCTGGTTCTCAGGCCGCTCTGGTACCTGGAGCTGGGTTGAGTCGGGCATTTTGGCAGAGTCTGTGGGCACAGGCATGCATCCTGATACCAGTTAGGGTATCCTGAGACTCTAGTTCAGGAATCCTGCAAGGCGGTAGCAGAAAGGGCTGAAGTCAGGCTACTAGATAAGAAGTCTGGGGGTTCCGTGCAGCACTCGACTGGTTTGGCTGCAGATGGGAATGGAGCAGGGTGCTTGGCACATCCCTAGGTGCCTGTGGCTCACCAAGCCCTGGTTTGCTCACTCTAAGAAGGTGTGCTGCCTTATCTTAGTGGAGTTGGAGAGGAGGGGTAGACTTAAGGAGAGTTTTGAGCCTGCCTTGGCTTCAGGCACTGTGACTTCGCTCTGAGGCTGCTGGGAAAGGCAGGCATGCATGCAGGAAGCAGGTGGTCCAGGTGGCATCTCTTCTGGGCTGTGCGTGTGGGAGACAGGAAGGACTGAACTTGCTTTAAACTGAAGTGTCTGTCTCGTCTCCTCTCCACAGCCCGCATGTGTGATGCCCACCTCCGAGGCCCCTCGGGCATCATCACGTCCCCCAACTTCCCCATTCAGTACGACAACAACGCACACTGTGTATGGATCATTACGGCGCTCAACCCTGCCAAGGTAAGGCTCCCAGAGTCAGTCAGGGGTGTCAGGGTCCTGTGGACAGGTGCCAGTTAGGGACTGACTGCCTTCTAGGAACTGCAAACCCACCAGCCTCCTGGTGGTAGCTTCTCCGCAGAGATAAGAGAGATAGAAGTAACATTAATCCACGAAATGCTGAGTAGCCATGTCCAAGCATAAGGAAAAGGAAAGATCAGGAAGTAATCAGCTACCTTGGTGGTGTTCTACCCAAACCAGTCCTCCCAACCCCCAGCACCTACAGACACAGCTGTCGCTCGAAGTGTTTTTGTTATTATTATGCTTGCTTATACTTAACTGAATGTCTCTAGAGTAGAGCTTCAAGTGTGAGCATTCAAAGTGCGTATAAGTGTAATTCTGTGGGGATTGTTGTTGTTGTTTAACGTTACATGAGTATTCTGTGTGCATGTGTAGTACATCCCAGAAGAGGGTATCAGATCCCATTGTAGATGGTTGGTCATGAGTTGAGATGAGATGGTTGCTGGGAATTGAACTCAGGACCTCTGGAAGAGCATCCAGTGCTCTTAACTGCTGAGCCATCTCTCCAGCCCCTTGTAATCATGTTTTTAAGAACTTCTCTCACCATTTATCTAGGCTGTGCACAGTTCTACTCTGTTGCCCATAGCCTTTCACCTGTTCATTCCTGTCACTGGGGGTGGGGAGGGGGTTGCTGTTCTGATTTTGAGTTTGGGTTTTTTTTTTTTTTCAGTTTCAGACTGTTTGTTTTGTTTTGTTTTGTTATCTTTTTGAAATATAACGGTCTTGCCAGGGTCCAAGGCAACCTGTCTGAATCGCTTGAGTTCTTTCTGATTGGTTGATGCTGAGTCCTTTGGTCCATGAACATGGTATGCCCTCTGCTTAAGACTTCTTTTACGGCTCTCGGTAAACTTGTCTCCGTTATAGCCCGTACCCATCTCTTGATATAGTTGCTCCCCAATACTATCTCTATCTTCTGTCAGATAAATATAGCAGTAGGATTTGTTTAAATATAAATCATGGCTTTCAAAACCCATCATCTATCTACCTGTTTCCTGATGCTCATTCAAATGTGCAATCAATTTTTGTGCTTTGTGGGTTTTTTTGTTTGTTTGTTTGTTTGTTTTATACATAGCAAATATCTTGAGGTCATTTTTCTGAGGTTTTCTCACCATTGTCTGCCGACTGTTGACTGATGGTTTTACCTCATCCATCCATTTCTTTCCGATCCATTTACCACTTCTGATGGTATGTACTGATGCTGAGCAGAATTGTTTCTTCACTATTCTGTGTGATGTCTCCTGGAGCATGCATATTTTCAATCTAGAGAGTTTCCTTTGGAGCCTGGAGGAGTGTCTTTCACATCCTAGTTTACCAAGACGTTTTATTGAGGATGGACATCGAATTTTATCAAACAACTTCCCAAACCTGCAAGGAGCAGAATAAAGATGTGATACCACACCTTTATTGATCCCCACCCTGGAATGATTAGTGCTTGCTGACCTTCCCAGTGTTAACCAGTCTCATTCCTAGGTCACTTTCCATATTCCTCTAGATTTACTTCGCTAACATCTTATTCAACAGTATGTTCCTATTTTGTTAGGTCTTTTCTTTTGTTTTATCCTTCCCAGAATTGTGTATCAAGAAAAGGCTGGCTTCATAAAACAGTTTGGAAAGTGTTTTCCTCTGCCTCCTGGGATTGTCAGTGGAAAATTGCAATAACTTTTGCTTTAAAGTTCAGTGGATCTTTTCAGCCAAAGTGTCTGGATCTGGTGCTGGGAGATTAAATTCCAGACTCAATATCTCTAATGACTAAAGGGTAATCTAGGTCATTTGTTTCTGTCTTGAGTTCATTTAGCTAAATTTTCAGAAGTATTATATAGGCAGCTATGCTTCCGTTTCTTACTGCAGCTACGATATCTGCTAATATTTGCCTTTTTGTCCCTTTTCCTTTCTGATTTATACCTTTAAAAAAATCAGTATTGCCAAAAGCTGCATATCTACTAGTTTCTTGAAAGAACTGAGTTTGGTTTTGTTAATATTCCTTTAAAAAAATATTTTCTGTTTCAGCAATTTCTGTTCTTTATTTTTTTCCTTCTGTATATTTATTTTAATTTTTGTCTAATATTTTATTTTGTCTGCTTAGTCCATTATTTACAATCTTATTTCAGTGTCTAAGGCTACAAATTTCCTTAGGAGGATTACTTTAGCTTTATTTCTATAAATTTTATGAGCAATATGTATAGCATAGTTACAAAATTTAGTTCTGATAGTTATTTGGTTTTGATTTGTATTTTTAAGATCTATTTGTTTTTATTTTACATGTATGAATGCTCTGTTTTTGTATGTATGTTTATGTATGTATGTATGTATGGATGGATGGATGGATGGATGGATATATGTGCACCACATGTGTGTCTGACATCTAAGGAGGTCAGAAGTAGGTGTTGGATCCCTAACAACTGGAACCACCATGTGGGTGCTGGGAAGCAAACACAGGTCCTCCCACAGAACAGAAAGTGCTCATAACCACTGAACCATCTTTCCCCACTTGGTGCTAAGGATTGAACCCAGGGCCTCATACCTAATAGGCAAGTGATCTTGCACTGGTCTGTGCCCCTCGCCCACCTCTGAGTATCTTCCAGTTTCCATCACTGTCCTTCGATCATGGTTTATTTAGAAATATGTAGGGATTTTAAGCAATGAAATTTCCTGGTTATATGAATGAATGATTATAAAATTTATGTTTAGGGAAAGCTATATATCAAATCACTTTCATTAATTATTTTTGGATTAGAAATGTGGTCACTTTTCACATGTGTTCTACAGATACTTGAAAACAAAAGGATGTTTCTTCAAGGTGCATTTTGTGGTTTTTGTGGCTGTGTGTATGTCTTCTGTCTTAATTGACTTTTTTCACCTTCTTAATTGATGCCCTAAGAAGAAGGGGTATTAAACTCTCCCACTATGACAACAGGTTTGCCTGTTTTTCTTTGAGGTTCTGTCAGTTTGTGTGTCCTATATTTTGGGAATGTGTAATTAGAGACACAAGTTGAACATTACATGCTTTCCTGGTAAATCAACTATTTCAAAAGAAGTATGTAATGACTATCTGTGATAATTTTTTTCCTTAAAGCTTCCCTACTGCTCCCCAACCCCCAGCAATTACATCACGATTCTTATGGTGTCCATCTTGTCTATTCTATCCTGTTACTTTCAGCTTTTACTTGGCTATGCTGGGTTGGTTGGTTGGTTTTGTGCATGAAGAACACAGACTAATAATAATCTCCTAGAGAAACCAATTTAATCATACAATTCTGTTAGAACTACTCTAAAATACTCCAGAAATATGAATGTGTGTATTTAGTAAGCCCCATGCTCTCTAATTTTATGTTTGCTTCTTCCTGAGAGGTCAGGGATTGCAAAAGACCACATCTTGAATGACCCCACTGTTCTCTGCCAGGTGTGCTTCTGCATCACTCCGTTGCCTCCCACACTCTGCAGTATTACTGTTTAATGAGCCAGCGCTGGCTCCAGCTTCTGGTTTGGGCTTGCTTTCGTATTCACCACCTCCTTTTTCCCAGTCACTTCCATCAGAACCTTACCCCACAGAATTACCTACTTCCCTCTCAGCTCTGTGCTTTAGAACTCACTGCCCTGTCACCGGCAAGCTTTCTTAGCTCTCTTTTGTCTTGGGATGCCTCTTGACCAGTCTGCTGTCTTCTGACTTCTGCTGTCCCTGCCGATTGTCACCACTTCTTTGCATGGTGTCCCGTGTCTGCTTCATGACCTTCTGCTTGGCCTCACTGCCCTGTGTCCGGATGTGGGCATCTCACACATCTTCCTGTGTGAGCTCACCAAGCTTCTTGGAACAGTGGCTTGTGCCTTTCCTCCGAGCCTGCAAGTGTTTAGCTGTTGTCTTTCTTATTGTCACTCGGCCTTTATTGCCTTTCTTCTCTTTTTTTAGGGGTTTGAAAAAACTTCATTTTTTTCTCTGTCCTCTCTTTCTTCGGATCACATTTTTTCCTCCTCTCTCCTGGTCATTCATTCTTTTCCTAGCTGTGAACATCTCCCATTGAAGACCTGTTGTAAACAGTTTCCACTTGTGATGCCCTTGTCTGTCCTTTGTAACATGCCCTTGATCACATTTCTCCTTCCTCATATGCCTGGAGCCTTCATCGGTTTGGAATGAAGCATTTTTTGCATTCTGTGTTTGTTAATATGAAGTATGTACATTTGATTCTGGGTGGGAGACTCAGATTTCACCACCCATGACTCCTATCTGTGCTGTATAATTCTTTACTATATGACTAGAATAATAAACGTTGGGGATTATTTGAGGCCAGGGAAGAACATTTTATTTCCTTAGAAAGATGACATTGGACTCCACAGCCTGTTCCTGGTGCCGGGAGCACCTCTGGCTATAACCATCTTCAGATTTAAGTTTTTATCCTAGAGGTTTCAAACTGCATAAGGAGCAGGAAGGCCTCAGAGTCATGTGATGGGCCCTCATCTCCGTGGATGATCAAGGGCGGTCTCGCTTTCTACCCTTTTCAGTGTTAAGATCTGAGCTCTCCAGCCTCCTGATCCACTCACAGGGCAGATATCCTCAAGTGAGAGCAGGTAGACTGGATTTCAGTTCATCCCCATGCTACAAGAATGTGCAGGAATGTCTCCACCTTGGGGATCTCTGGCCTCCTGCACCTGTCCCTTCATCTCCAAAAGTTCCTAAACCCACAGCTACACTATCCCTTGGCCTTCCTTGGGACTAAAGCCAGCTACATGCTCTTAGTCATTGTCAGGGTCCCCATACTTGCTATGCAGCACCCTCTAACTCTTTCTACTTATGCTAGTGTGATTGGACTACTCCAACAAAATGACCCCACTCTGGCAGGAGGCTTAGACAGCAGACATTCATTTGCTTGCAGTTCTGCAGGGCAAAAGGTACGATCAGGGTGCTAGCAGATTTGGTTTCTGCAGAGGACTCTACCTGGCTTGGAGGCCCCTATTGAACTTGTCCTCTCTTGACCTTACCTCTGTGCATAAAGAGAAGCTCTCCAAGACTGCTACCTCCTGCTCCCTGTGATCCTTCTTCTCCTCTTCCTCCTCTTCCTCCTCTTCCTCCTCCTCCTTCCCCCTTTCCTCCTCCTTCTATAAGCACATCATATCTCTCTTGTTAGTACTCCCTTTTATTCCCTTAATAAAGTTCTAGGGAGCTTCCACATAGGAGTTTACAAAGAGTAACATTCAGTCTATATACGTTATAGAACTTTTAAATTTGTTTTTGATTTTAAGTTTTAGCCAAAACTTCACAGTCCTTTAGGTCAAGTGCCGAAGGTCGCAGCACTAAAACACAGGAAGCAGGTTCTGACACACAGCGTCCTACATTGAAATATTTATATTCTTATTGCACTGTGTTGTGATAAACCTAATTAACAAGGAAGGTTGCCTCAGCCATGTGGACCAAGGCTAGACCACAAAGCTTACTACTGTAGGGTTAGTAAGTGGCTGGCCAGAGGGTTTTTTCCCCAACAGTCAAAGACATTACCATGTTTTCATTTTGAACTTGAAGGGTGGGATAGGAGGAAATCTTGTTTGGATGAGGCTTGAGAATTCACTGAGGATCAGTTTGTGTCCCTCTTATTAAAGGCCAAACTTCACCAATAAATGGAGGTTAGTGACTCCATATTGTCCCCTCCACCATATGTCAAAGAAGAGGTTGCTCCAGGCTTGGTACCTGGAGTCAGGCCCTCTGAAGAGAAGGCCCTTCAAAGCAAAAGGTTGCTCTTAGCATTTCTGAAGCTCTTGGATACGATTCCAGAGGTGGCTAAGGAAGAGCAGACGAGCTGAGAGTACAAGAATGAGCTTTCTCTGGAAGCTGGTCCCCCTCTGTAGGTCTCAAAGATCCCCAGAGTGCTGGTGCCAAGTGAGAGGGGAGCCAGAGAACACAAACTTGTCTTGCAACCAGGAGGGCATGAACTGTAAAAAGCTGAAGGTAGGGAAGTGGAGTCGCCTCCTGCTGACAAAGGGGACCATGCATACTTTCTAACCTGTTCCTGGAAATGGCACCCAGGAAGTCACCCCAGGACATCTTCAGCAGAAAAGCGCAGCAGCTAAATCCGCAGTATATTTTAAGAGAAGGTCATCTGCCTAGCCATTTTATGCCTCTGCCTTTAGAAATGAAGGCAGGTATATACATTAAAAGCTGGAGTACAGGGAAGTGTGACTGGAAGGATGGCCAGAGTACTACTTATGAGAAACTCAGGAAGACGTCACTAACTGGAATGGCAGGGATGTTTTCACCAAGGAGACGGTTGAGCAGGGTCTTAAGGATAGGTCACCAGGAAGGAGCTGAGTGATCACTGACGCTTGGAACAGCCTCTGAGAATGCAAGTAATTCCCCAAACCTGGATCAGCGGCTGAAAGAAAGGCAAATGGGATCCATATCATGAGGTTCCCACGAGCTCAGCCCAGGCGTTTAGGTTTTATCTTTAAGTAAAAGAGTGTAAAGCCAAGTGCATTAGGCTGTTGTTAATCGCAATAATAGTGTGCACTGTACATCTATCCTGTGTCTGCCACCGAACCAATGAAACCCACTCTACAAACTATCTATTGCACTCTCTTAATTGCAGGATGAATTTGGTCTTAACAGACTCACCAGATGGGTGAGGAAACTGGATTACAGCTAGGTTAAAAGTTAGAAATGGCCACCACACATGGCCAGCAAGTGCCACAACATGGATTCAACCTCCGTCTTTCTGGCTCCGGTGTCCTTACGGTCATAATTGTGCCACTCTCTGCTACTGACTGGGAGGGTACAGATGGGAAAGACTGGGATTGGCACTGTAGGGTGAATAAAGAGATTACTGGCTTTGGCCGGAGACCTGTCAGAGTGGAGCCTGGGTGTGGACCAGACAGTGGGCAGAGGGTTAGGTGGATGGAGGAGAGACATCGGAGGATGGGTCCAAAGATCCCTTCACTTGTAGGGACACGGAGGGAGGAAGGACAGATGGGGTGTATTTTGACCTGTTTTCTTTGATTTGATTGTTGACTAGAACCTGGGGTCCATGCACAGGGCAGGGCAGTGCAAGCAGAGACACCCGGAGTGGAGAGGTGGGCAAAGGCAGGCGTTGAGACCTGAGTACTTCTGACCAGGCAATATGGAGCAATGACAAGGCACGGTGACAGGTGGACCTGAGGCACGAGGACTGGAATACATATCACTCTGTCACCGCCTTGGAAGAGCAATTATGCCTCCCAGGCAGCTGAACACATGTAGGCATGAGAACCCTTGGACTTGTAGCTTTCCCATAACTCTTACTCTCTGTGCTCAGAAAGGACCTAGGAATGATCCAGGCTTGTAGAGAGGAGTCTTTATGGTAGAGAGGAGCCTGCATTAGAATGACCACAGACATCAAGAACCTGGCGGCTCCACAGTCTCTGTTATGGAGACAAGAGCACAGTTCTGAGGGGAAGGCAGGCTGAGGGTCCATTCCTTCTCAATAAAGTAGATATAGGTTACCCGACTACCTAGCATCCGAGGAGCTCGGCAGGTTCAAGGAAATGGCAAACAGGTGTGTGGTGTCCTAGGGCAGTGCCAGGCCCACTCTGGGCATTTGGGCCACCTGAGTTCTTAAAATATTCATCTTAGTGCTAATATAATAACATCTGCCTGCCTTGGTAGTCATTGAATTTGGCTCACCACCAGAAATACCTAGGGAGACCTGATTGGCACAGATTCCCAAGCCCATTCCTTACAGAGAACACATCAGGCAGCTCTGTGAACACCACTCGGAGCCTCTGTGCCAAGAGGCACTTCAGCGGCCCCACCAGCCAGGTTATGATAGACAACAGTCCCTTCCTGGCCATGTTCTGGGGTTACTCCCACTGCCCACTCCAGCAGCCCCAGTGGCAGACACCTTGGAGTCTGGTTGAAAGATATGCCTGGCCCTTAAAGATCTTTGCCTAGTATATCAGAGGTGTGTCCCTGTGCCTTCTCTGCTCCTCTAGGCTGGAAAAACACCATGGTCTTCCCTGTAAAGCCTGCATCACCCCAGCATACCCTGCTCCCCATTCCTTCCTCTGCCTTCTTATCAGCACCACTTTGTATGCACAGCCCCCACCCCTCCCCTGATTCCCTAATCTCCCTGAAAGCAAGACTAGCAAGGCCACCAGTGTGCCCGTTTCTCCCACGGTGGGCACCATGCTCAATGGAGAGACACATTGCCTTATTGAGCCTGTCCAGGCCGGAACCCTGGGATGCCTCTGCTCAAGAACATTTGCCACCGTTGTCAGGAGAGGTTGTCTTGTGCCAAGGGGCTCTCATCTGCAGCCCTCTCTGGGGCCCTCTCTCTTTGCCACTATCAGAGACCCTTGCTTCACTAGCCCCTCCTCCTACCCTGTGCCCCTACACCAGTTCCTCCAGGAGGTCTCTCTGCTTCCTGTCCCCACTGCATGCTGAGACTTAGCATCCCATCTACTCAATCCTGAAGTCCGTCCAGCTCCAGCCTTGGCGTGCCATCCAACAGAAGCCTCATGCAGGCTGTTCTCCTAGCCCCAACCACTCCTGCCTCAGTTGGCCTCCCTGCTCCTTCCTTACTCTGAACCACTCACAGCATCGGCTAGCAGAGCCTCTCTGGCTTCCTCTCCACTGCCAGGCCCTGTGCATCTGTGCATCTGCTCCTTCCTCCGGGAATCCTCCTTCTGTCCTTCTCTTTCTTACAGTTCCCAGTGCTAGAGGTCCGTGTGCATCCAGGTGGTTTGATGCTGTGCTAAGTTGTGCCAAGATAACGTAAAGGGAAGCAGCCAGCTTCACGCATGGCACATGGCAGGCACTCAGTAATCATGTCCCCAGAAGATTCGATGGTGTGCTTGTTTATCCATTTATCTAATGGGCTTAAGTTGGATGTCTGAGTTGTATATCAATGTGGCTCTTGATCGTGCCAATTTCTACCACCAAAGATTCTCCTGCCTCTCCAAGGGATCTGGTGAGCTTGATTGATCTGCATGTGAGTTAATGAGTCATTATAAGATCCTGCATTCAAACAATGGCCAAAGGCTGAGGAGAGAAAAAAAGAACAGAGGAAAGCCTGGAGACTCGGTGTGCTGGGGCATGCTGGGAAGGCAAGCCACCGTGTGCTGAACCTGCTTCTTGGTGTAATTAGCCCCTGCATCCCAGTCAGGACCCCGTGGTATGGTTCAAGTTCAATAGCATCATGGACCAGTGATGGGAATCATTTTATGACTCGAGGTTCTGCCCTTCAAAGCAATATTTTCCCATTATAGGCCTGGTAATCAGACACTCCCTCTGTGGAGATGGCTTGGTAAGTGGCATCCCTTGCCCCAGATCTGGCTGGAAGGAGCTGGTACAGTGACTACAGTTAGCCAGAGCTGTAGTCACCGCAGAGGGTGGCTGATCCTCCTGCCGGGGGTGGGGGGGACATCATCTGGCTGGGGGTGTTTTCTGTGTGGCTGATCCTCCTGCTGGGGGGACATCATCCAGCTGGGGGTGTTTTCTATGTGGCAAGCATTTGCCACACACCTGCTGGACTCCAGCTGAGAGCCTGGAGCAGCTAGAGAGGGTAGGATCCTGTCCCTGCCTTGAGCTCCTAAGACCCTGCTGGGGAGCTCCAAGGCACTAGAACACAGGGGTTAGAAGCCTGTCTGACAGTAGCACTCCGCCATCAGACTGTGTGGACTAGGCAAGCCACATACATCCTCTCTCTGTGCCCGGTCCTTCCTCTCTGTAAAATAAAAGCTACCTTGATTTTCATATGAGCAGTTTTGTATAATATGCTTAGAGCACAATTCACCTCATTGTAGGCATTAGCTATTGTAGTGAAGAAATCTTGTAAGATGACTAAAGACCTTGCTTATGCATCTCAGGAATCTCCAAGGCTTGGTTGGGCTCAACAGACTCGGACCTCGGGGCCATCAAGCTTTATAGAAATCTGACTGGGACACAGCCATGTCCACTGAAGCACCTACTGTGTGGCTATGTTTATGCTACACAGAGCAAGGCAGCATGACAGAGAGTATGTGTTCCTCAAAGTTGTTTCTGATGTGACCCTTTACCAAAAAGGCTGGTCCACCTCTGTTCTAATATGGTGAGGGGTGCCACAGCCTGGCACTTTTGCCCAGGCTTGGGTTCAGAACAAGTTGGGAAAGAAAGCACCATGCTCCTGGATATTTTCTCTGTTTCTGCATATGTCTGGAATATGGAGAGGAACCATGGGTGCAGAGGTGGTGAGCCCTGGGGCAGAGACTGTTGCCAGAGAAGCAGTAAGGAGAGGGGCGGAAGTGGGCACATCTTGATGGTGACCAGCCTCCACTTTCATCACTACGACCAGGTCTCTGACCAGAGTAGTAAGAGCAGTGATTCTCTCTCTCGGCTCACAGCTTGAGGTGGGACAGCACAGCATTGTAAGAAAAGTGTGTTGGGGCTGGGAGCAGCTGGAACTTGTGGCTGGCCTCATACCTCAAATAACCAGAGTTGGAACAGGAAGCAAAGACCAGGCTATACACATCAAGTCCCGGCCCCCAGCAACTCACTCCCTCCAGTCAGGTTCTACATCCTCCCAAAACAGTGCTACCTGCTGGTGACCAAGTGTTCAAACACGAGCCTGTGAAGGAAGGTTTACATCCCAATGGTCACTATGATGAGGACACCCAGGAGTTCAGGGGCCATACCAGCCACGTGAGTGAACAGATGTGGAAGGGTTCTCACTCCCCAGTCTAGGACGCCACACTCCCAGGATCGCTTTGCGTAGCAGCACTGTGGAGGATGAGCCACGCGGAGCAGATTCTAACCTGAATTGGGGGGAGGGGTCATTTGCTGATGCTAACTCAGCCAACAGAGAACATTCTGGACAGAAGCCAGGAAGGAATCCCCACCCACTGTGGACCACTGCATCCATCCTCTCTCACTGGCACCTGAGGGACAGCTGGTTCTTGATGAAGTGAGGATCTTTTCTTGGATGGCAGCTGCAGCAGATACCTCACATCAAGCCCTGGCTTGCAACATGCTCATTGGTTCCCTGTTGCATTTAGGACACAAGCTTGAATCCTCAGCATGACAGCCTTTCTTAGCATCACTCCTCCTACTGAATCACCACCTCTGTTTCCTACATAATTAAATTACTGCATTTACTAGACATCTCTGGACAGTGGCTGGTGAGATACCCTGGTCAGTAAAGAGAACAAGATTAATCCCCAGGAACCACCTTTTTTTTTTAAGCCTGTAGATCTGGTGCACACTTGTAATCCTAAAATTCCTTGGAGCTTGCTGGACAGCCAGGCTAGCCTCATTGGTGAGTTCCAGGCCAATGAGAGACTTTGTCTTTAAACAAAGGTAGTAGAAAGGGGTTCGTGTTACCAGAGGAACATCCAAGGTTGTCCTCTGTCCTCAACACACACACAAAGATACACAGGCATGTACACACATACAGACACACACACACAAATATGCACACGTACCTGCATACATACAGACACACACAGACATACATGTGCACAGACACAAACACATGCATACACACAGACAGACATGTACATACACAGACATACATGTGCACAGACCCACACATATCATGCACACACACATGTACACACAGAGAGAGGCACACATGTACATCATGCACTTACACACAGACACACACATGCCATGTGCATACACACAGCCACACATGCACAAATACACAGACACATATACACAGAGACAGACAGATACACACAGATAGACACATGCGCGCGTGTGCGCGCGCCCACGCACACACATGCACCATGCACAGACATCTCTGGAGAAGTCACACTGTTTCCATACTTCTGTCCTCCTCCACTCTGATGGTTATTTTATCACCCACATCCAACAGCTAAGCTCTAGACTATTCACTCTCCAAATGCCAGCCAGGGCTTCATTTCCTCCAGGAAACCCCTGGACTTTCTCCCAACCAGTGTGATGGTTTCCTCCTTCACCTCTGTGGTAACTGACTGAGGTGCTCCAGAATGTCCTCCCCAGAGTTGCTCCCCTCTGGAAACCCCATGCCCGCCCAAGCTGAGGGGTTTGTGAGGAGGGTCCCAGGCTCCCCAGCGTGGGCAGCATTAGTTCGCCTCTGTGATAAGTGAGGTAATAGGAGTAAGACAGGTTGGCCTATAGACCTCCGTGCTGGGATGGCTGCTTAGAACAGAGAAACAAGATAAAGCCACCCATCGTGATCAGGGAAAACTAAATAACTAAATGAGGGAGTCTGTCCTCCTTGGCTTGTAGAGGCAACAGCAAA
>NW_022196900.1:84725860-84764174 GCF_008632895.1 Mastomys coucha
CTTTGTTTCCCTGGAAGATCCACAAGAGAATGAAAGAGACGAAAAAGACCATTGCTTCTGCAGTTGGCCCCACTCACTACCCAGCTGCTCAAGCCCCAAAGCCTGTCAGTCATCCAGGATTTCCCTTACTTCCCATCCCAGTCTGCACATCCATCCAGTTTACACAATCCCCAACATCACCAGGGCCTGACCTCTTTTCCATCTCCTTTACCCCTCTTCTACCAAAGCCTCAGCCCTCCTCACTACTGAGCTCACAGCTCCGAGCCAGCAGCCAGGCTGATGCCACCTCCCTCAGGAGAAATCCCATATGGGGCAGGTGGGGGCTTTGAGTAAGCTCCAAGAAAACTTTGCGGTTCTAAACCTTCTGGAGTCACCTCCGCTCCTTAGGTCCAGCCAGACAAGCCTTCAGAGTTGAGGCAGCTGGCACGCCTGCTGTCTGTGGACCTGTTGTGTACAGTTTGTTCTAGAATGTCCCCTCTCTGTTGTAGCTTAGGTTCTGTGCCTGGGTTACCACCCCCCAGCATCCCCTATCCCCTGCAGCCACCCTTAAAGTCTGATGGAAGTCCTCCACAGCCATCAGAATTCCCTCGGAGGCTTCAGTCATGAGGAGCACCCTTCATCTATCCACCACAGGCTCATCTTACTCCATGACGTCACCCGCCAACTGTTGTACTGTCCCTGGAGTATTAGTGTACTTCTTGAAACCCCTACCTTAAGCAAGGCAGAGACAGTATGGTATACTAATGACATCCATGTATGGCTGGGACAGTGTTGTGTTAGTGCAAGAACCCACCCCAGCCGGGTATAAGGCAGCTGCTTAGTAAATATTTGTGAAATATAGGACTAAGACAAGCTAATATAAAGAGAAAGATCTTATTGAAATTTCCTTTCAAGAACATTCATTTCATCAGCAATTAGACCAATAGGAGGGGTGGGAAACAGTTGGTAGAAAAGAGAGGAAAAGGCTGGGGGTCTGCTCCAGGCCCCTGGGGGCAGGAGAGCTGAGATTCCACATGCAGCCTAATACTGCCACTGAGCCTGAGGGGACTCCTGCCCATGAAAGCATGAAGAACAATGGGTCCAATCATCTTGTGCTCTGCCAGCTGTGCCTGGTGGCTCTTTGACAGCTGCCAGGACTGGCCAGATGTGCTGCAAACATCTTCAGAGATATCGGGGAGCCCCAGGGACCATACAACCTATGGTGGAATAGCTATGTTCCTCAGGATGGCGTAGAAAAGGGCAGTGTGTGTAGGAGGGAACTCCCCCTAGAAACTTGGGGTGTATTAGGACACAATGAGGCTTCCACAAACTTCATCCCAGCTACGGCCAGGTCCCTAACACTGTGCTCCCTCCTCTAGGTGATCAAGCTGGCCTTTGAAGAGTTCGATCTGGAGAGGGGCTATGACACCCTGACAGTCGGGGACGGTGGGCAGGATGGGGACCAGAAGACGGTCCTCTACATGTAAGTGAGATGCCAAGTCTGGACGGGAAGTGGGGGATAGAAAGTGGCTCATAGAGTCTGCACTGGTCCCCAGACCTGGTGCTATAGGTACAGTGTCCTGTGATGTTCCTGGTGAATGCAATAATCTATCTACCTCTCTCTGCCCCAGCCTAGGGGAACAGACTTCATAACGAAATTACATGAAGTATTCAGACTGAGCAGTCTTGGGCAAAGTCAAACAAAGGCTCCATGCCTATGTGCCTGGCTCTCCCTACTAGCCGAGTGCTTCTTTGAAACACCCTGTGTCTGCCACCTCACTGTGTCCACTCTAGGTGACTTCTACCTCTAGTAGTCTAACTTCCAATTGAGACAATGGAAGTGTTTGGGGGGACCTTTCCACATGCTCAGAATTACCTGAGACATGGGCATCTTCATAGGCACAATAAACGCTTTTCACAGGCCAAAGAAGTCTCATTAAGGGAGCCATGATACCAGGCAGTCCTGTACTTCACTGGGCGGGGCCTTTGCTTTGGAGGATCACTCAGTGCCCCTATACCTAACACAGTTAACACAACGAGGAGCCAAGAAATGTCTCTGCCCTGGGCATGTGGCCTAGCTCCAGATTTAGAGTGTGATAGTCCCATAGTGGGCCTCGATCCTTCCTTTCCCTTGGCCCTTGGCATGGGACAGACCTCTAATGATCTCTCTCCCAACAGCCTGACAGGTACCTCCGTCCCAGACCTGATTGTCAGCACTCACCATCAAATGTGGCTCCTCTTCCAGAGTGACAGCAGTGGCAGCTCCCTGGGATTCAAAGCTTCCTATGAAGGTAACTGCTTTCAAGGAACCTGGCAAGGCTCAGTCAGGGAGGAGGAGATGGAGCTCTTCATCTGCAGAGGATGAGGCCTGGGGTCAAATTCTGGCCCCTTCCATGTCTCTCCTCAGACCTATTATTTGATCTCTCTGAGCTCCCACCTCTTTCTTTGTTGAGTGCCCCACCCCCACTGTGCTAGACAATTTTGAGGATTGCCTGGGTCAGATCAGTAGGTGTGCAGGATATCTCAGGCCAGCTATGGACATGGGTCTCTAATTCATACCTGGCAGACTTGTTGAGCTTCATGATTTTTAAAATCTTTATACTAGAGCCGTTGGCCTCCCAAGCTACCTTGTGATAAATGATGATTGTGTCAAACCCAGAGGACAGATAGCCACCATTGTAGATGGCCTGGCCACCATTGTGGATGGTCTGGGGAAGAGGCAGACAGGATTCTTCCTTCCTTTCACTAACTGATAAAGAAATGACATATTCTGGGGTCCATGAGATATCCCAGTTGTCACCCTTCATGAACTCCCAGATCTCCTATGGGTCAAAAGACAGGCCCCCCAAGAAGAAGGCAGAAGGAGTCATGTTCAGGTATCAGACCCAGCTCTTGCCCCAAGTGGTCCCATTCTACTCTAGACACAGAACAAATGGGTATTAATGCAAGATGGTCACCCACCCACGCAGTGGGAATGAGAAAAAGGGAACATAGCTTCCTGGAGAAGTGGGTTGGTTCTAAGTCCTAAGAATGATCCAGTGTCTATTAGAGACCCAGGTCAGGACACAGAGAAGTATGTCCTGACTCCCATATCTAATACCTACCTGGTGCACCAAAGCATCTTTTCATACCAGGACCTGTTGTGTTTCTACCCTGGGCATACAAGAGGTGCTGGGTGCCCCAAACCAGGAACACAAGCCAGGTCCCTTAAAGCAACAGCAGTGTGTTCCTGCACACACGTGTTCCTGTCTGCAGGTAGCGGATCTGATACAACAGACAGCAGGACACATTCCCTCTAAGATTCTGGTAGCATCCTTTCTCACATCTGGTAGTGACTAACAGTTTTTGCTATCCCCCTAGCTTATAGACACCCTTCTCCTATCTCTGCCACTGTCATCATACACATCTCTGTGTATATGTCTTCTCATAACCCAATATCAGCAGTATTAGATTAGGAGCCCACCCCACCATGCAGTATGCCCCCATCCCAATGACATCTGCAAAGACTGTCTCCAAATACACTCTTCATTACAGATGCAGGGATTTAGAACTGCAGCAACTCAATAGCCAATGGGAAGCTAGTCTGAAATGCTACTGCTCACTCTACCATGTTACCAGAGTAAAGACAGTCAGTGTACGCTTCCCTGCCTGGGAAGCCTGGGTCTAGGGGAGGCAGAGCACTGGACAGGATGCCTGAGTGACCAACGCCAAGTACGAATCCTTCCTCTGCTACTTTGCTGCTCTGCGGTATCCATGGGCTTTTTCTGGGCCCTGTCTCTTCACCCAGGGAAGCAGAGTGAATAGCACAGCCTCCGCCACAGTACAATCTGTAGAGATGATAAGATTTGAAAAAAAAAAAAAAGAGAGAGAGAGAGAGGAGGAGGAAGAGGACAGAGAGAAGAAAGAGGAACCCAGCCTGGCAGTTGTAGGCCTGTGATCCCAACTACTCTGGAGGCTGAGGCAGGAGGATCACATATTCAAAGCTGATCTGGGCTATGGGTGAATTATAGGATAGCCTAAGCAACTCAGTGAGATCCTGTTTTAAAATTAAAACCTGAAAAGTTGGGCCGGAGAGATGACTTAGCAGTTAAGAGTTCTCACTGCTTTCCTAGCATCTACACAGAGTCTCAAAACCTTTCATTAACTCCAGGGCTAGGGCATCTGGCACCATCCTCTGGTCATGTGCAAATCAGCCATGCCTGTTGTACACACACATGTATGTAGACAAACACACACACAAAAAGCAAATTATAAAACAACAACAAAAAAGGAAAATCCATTGAACTGTGTGTGCTCAGTGGTAGATTATCTACCAGCATGTGAGACACCCTGGATTCCACCCTCACTGTTAGGAGCAAGGGATGAGGGATGACTGGAATCAAAGTAGCTAGGAATACCCATAGGAGTGCCCAGGAAGTTATGCCCTGGGGGCCATTCTGCACACCCGAGCAGCTGTGCAATGGAAAGAGCCCCAGACAGGAAGCTGCTCAGGCAGGATCCTGATCCAGGCCCAGCTCTGTCACTCACTGCCGTGAAAATGTGAATGGATTTGGATGCATGTTCCACAGCATCCCCTCATTCTAAAATCCTATGAATGTTCATCAGGAAATGTCTCCATCCATGGGGAAGAAATGACCCCTGATACCTGCATGCCCTTAATCTGTTCATGCTTGGCCTGAGGTTTGGATAAGACACAAATACCTTGAGCCTAAATGAGATAATAGCAATTGATAGACAGAACAATCTGGAGCAGGGAGTGTCGTTAGCTTAAGTCGTAACAGACAGTGAAATAATAAATTTATGTATCTATCTATCTATCTATCTATCTATCTATCTATCTATCTATCTATCTATCTATCTCAGCTGCCAAAATGGAAGCCAGGCACTTCTTGTGCTTTCTTCACCCCTGATCAGCCACTGGAGAGCAGACCTTAGCAGTGGAAGGCCCCAAGTTTGGAGGGATTTAAGCCAATCCCCATGAGAAATGTTTGTGACCCTCTGATGTTTATATGGTGGTGGGAGAGGTGGCCTCTGAAGGCTAGAGAGCTCTGTCCAAATATTTGAAGGTTAGTCACACAGGAAAAAAAAGAATCAGATCAGTGTGAGGTGACTTTACTGAAAAAGACAGTTGCTGAGAGCCTACTGTGTGCCAGCAGCCTTGTGGTCGTCATCTCTGGAGCATCTAGCATCACAGACCGACTTGATGAAGCCCCAGGGACCATCAGGGTGAGCAAGAGACAGCACTGACGCATTCCTCTTTCTTTTTGTCTTTGTTGCTGTTGCATTTCTCCCTGCCCCCACTTCTTCTCTCCTTCTAAGCCTACATTCAAGAGAAGATTCATAACTCAATACCAGAAAAACATAACCTCATCTCATGCAACTCTTTCAAGGCACAGAGGGGTTAAGTAATCTTGTTGGGGTCACACAGAAGTCTAGGAAGTGGCAATGCTGGGATTTGAGGCCATATCTCTCTAGCTTCAAAGCACATGGTTTTTCCCCCATACTGAAACTTTCCCAAAGCTACTGAATTTTAATACCTAATAAATTCTTTATAGAAGCCAAAACTTTGCCCTAATCAGGTGGACTGTATAGCAGAGGCCTGCAGTCTAGGTCACTGGAGGTTGGAGGTGTGTTCGTTAGCTCCTGTTTCTGTTCCAGTCATCCAGGATTGATTAAACACCCGCTGTGTGGCCAGTCAGTGCTGGGCATTTCAGCCATATCAGTGAGCCTCCTAGCTGTGGTTTAAACGTAGCTGGCGGGGGCTGGGGCTGGGGGGAGTTGCCTGTCACAGACTAGTGTCATCAGGACTTCCTGGACCCATGGCTGATTAAGAAGGACACTCTGTGTCTTTAGGGGCCTCTCCGACCTTCCTGGCTGTATCAGGCTGTGTATAGCAGGATCTATCATAATCAAATAGACTCTGGAATTGGATCAGACCTGGTGAATGTCAGCATGGTTCCTGAACCACAATCCCAGGAACGCCATGTGGTCTCTATGAGCTTCTGTTCTTCCCACTCACATACCAGATAGCAATGAGGGCCTCAGAGCTGTTCTGACAGTAAAACGATATCACAGAAAATCCCTTGCATGTCTGCCACCAAGACAGTGCCTTCCTCTTAGAGTGCCCATTGTTGTCTCCACCTGTGCCCCTCAGATTCCTGTCCTCTGGTCCAGACCTGGATCTGCCTCCTATGGCCCACATTTGCTCCCAGATCCTGGTTTTAGGACCTGCCTCACCCACATCCCCTTGCTCTCCAGGCTCATGGTGGTCAAAGGCCAATATTGGATGTTGGAGTTTCCATTGTTATGGCAGAGCACCCAACATAAAGGACCTCCAGAAGAAGGATAGTTTCAGAGCATTCAATGCCCTGGTCTCCGCTGATGTCAGACCTGAGGAAGGCAGAGAACTGTGGGGGTGGGAGTGTGTAGCCAAGACAGTTCATTTTACAGTGGACAGAAAGCATAGAGTCTGAGAGAGCACAGGAATAAGATGTCCTTGAGGGCTCAAGTCTGACTCTACTTCCTCCACTAAGAAACACCTCCCAAGGCTTCCAGTACTTTCCCAAGGGTCCCAAGAGGCTGGGGACCAAACTTTCAATGATGGAGCCTTTAAAGGAGGGGCACAGATGGGGCAGAAACCCAATCACAGAATGCCACAGAGCTTTTGAACTTGGTCCAGTCAGCAGGACCACCTTTTCCTCCATCCCTGGTCTCTGCTTGGATGATGTATCTGAGGAATGAGACCCATCCGTCTTACACCTCTGCTGATATCAAAAGGTGGTAGTTTGAGCTCCCTTATGTGATTACACCACCAGATCCTGGTCTACCACATCCTGCTGTCCCTTCCCACTGGCTGCATGGCTCCCTGTTACTGCCTCTTAGGGTCTGTCCTCGAAATTGGTCACACTGACTCCCCTAGCTTTAACTTGAAACTCAACCCTGCTCACTGCCCATCTGTTCTGGCCTGCAGCTCTGTGGTTACTCATGTTTCTGGCTTCGCCTCCAGCACCTCAAACCAACCCACTCAGGCTAGTCAGCCATGGTCCCCAGAGCAAAGTACCACAGACCAGCTGGCTGGAACTCCGGGTGATGAGCTTTCTAATAGAAGCAGGCAGTCAGGGCTTTACACAACTTAGTGTCTTGTGAGTGCTCTCTTCTGACTCACAGGCAGCCACCACCTCCCCATGTCCTCATGCAGCTTTTCCTTGGAGAAAGTGTGAGCTCTCTTCTGTAAAGACAGAAGTCCCAACAGGCCAGCCCCCTCTTCTGTCCTCATGCAACTTTAAGGACTTCCATCCATGTTTAAGAGATCCATCTTTAAGAACAGTCACCCTGGAAGCTGAAGGCATTGGTATACCAATCAGGGAGCATGAGTGCTCAGCTCATAGTATCACCCCAAAGTAGGTTCCCCCAACTCCATCCTTCCTCCCAACCCCATAACTCGTCTATGCCCCAATGTTAGTAGGCAGCAGCATCACCAGACCTCAGTCTCTTCCATTCCCAGATTCCTACAGTTCTCCCTTGACTGCATCCCCCTCTCACCACTGTGATCCAGCCCTCCATCCTCCTCTGTCACTGAGTTGCTGACAGCACAGGCCTCCCACCCAGCACCCTTCCCTCCCCATCTGCCACATGGCACACAGTGATCTTCCAGACTCCAAGTATGGTGTAGTGTTCTTCTACTTGAGGAAAAAAAAAAATCAGACTTGTGTGACAGCTTCCCAGCTTCTCATTGACTTCAGTAGCAAGTACCAAGTCTTGCACACAGCATGCCAAATTCTTCATGAGCAGCCCTAAACATTCTGGCCCCTGTGTGTCCACTCAAGGCAGAGATCACAGCTTTTTCCCATCCCTTGCAAGGCACTGTCTAGAACACGTGCTCAGAAAAGCTTTGAAGAGTTCGGTTCTGATGACTGTACCCAGGCACATTCAGATACTCTCCTTGAACCTTCTGATTTCCTCTTCTTCTCCTTTATCACATGGTGCACAGGTGCCAAACATCAGGCATTCTCCATTGTTCCTTGGACTTCTGGATTGGGCAAACCAAACCCAGTTTACAATGAGATTCTTCCATGGCCCCTGGGATGAGCCAGTCCCTTCATTGGGTGAACCTGAGTTTTCTTGTCCATAGAGAGGCATGATAACTGGTAGGATTGCTAGGGCTCTCAAAGACTTGGTACCCTGAAGCACCCAGCATGGGTAGTCTCTCCTTCTTCCTCCTCAGGGCTGTGGCTCTTCCACCCTACATCACTGCTCAGAGAGTCCATGTTTATTACATCTGCCCCATGCTGGCCTCCTATTGATTCCAGCTTCAGGGAAATCCCATGCCACATAGATGTCTTAGCCCAGGCATAGGAGACTAGCCCTATATGGATGTCCTATGGGATGACATTAGTCATCTGAGTATGGGGGTAACACCTATCATTTATACTGAGTCCTCTAAACATAGCTGGCCCCTTTGCTCCATCCCTGAGGGCAGGGATGCTACTGTGGGGCAGGTAGGCAGTTCTGTAGCCTCCCCGAATTAAGAGTTCCTCCCTACCCCAGGTCTGGAGAAGTGGTTGCTGTGCAAGCATGAGGACCAAGATTTGGTTCCCCGGAACCTACATGAAAGAGCTGGGCATGGTGGGGCACAGTTGTAATCCAAAAGCTGGTGAGGAAGAAAGGGGAGAATCCCCAGGGCTTCCTGGTCAGGCAGCCTAGCATAATCAGCAAAGTCCAAATGAAAGGGAAAGATCCTACGTCAAAAAAGTGCACAGTGACCCGAGGAACAACACTGAAGATTGGCTTCCACAGTCACATATGCGCTCTCTCTCTCTCTCTCTCTCTCTCTCTCTCTGTGTGTGTGTGTGTGTGTGTGTGTGTGTGTGTGTGTGTGAGAGAGAGAGAGAGAGAGAGAGAGAGAGAGAGAGAGAGAGCATTTATATACACGTACACCAAAAGAAAGAGAAAATTTTCTCCTCCATTGTTAAAAGCTTAAGTTCTAGTGGAAAAACTGGAGCATGTACTTTCCCAATTTTTTCCTGATCTCTTTTGTCATCCTTCCAGCTTGGATAGAGGAGGAGGCTCGGGAATACCGGGAGCCCTCTGAGCCTAAAAACACAGTCTCCCTCCATGGGGGCGCCAGCTGTGGGAAACGCATTCACAGTTGCGATTGCTTCGCTTCCCAGTAGAACCAGAAATATTTAAGGAACAGGCAATTAGCACTTACCAGAAACATTATAAAATTACACACAACTTGCTAACAAGTTTTCACATCAATCTGGATGTCTCTTTGCTTCATGACTGGAGCCTGGAATCTGGCAGCTTGATGCTCAATCTAGGAGGCTGACCCAGGAGAGGAGCAAGTAGGCCCCCTCCTCGCTCCTGAAGATGGAGGTAAAGAGCAGGGAGGATCACTCAGGAAGGATGCCCAGGGACTCGTGACAGAAATGAGATCATCTGTTGACTCATGCCCCTAAGGTCTTACGATATATTAGAGACACTATTCAGGACACCAAGGCTGTCTCTGCCTTCACCCAATTTGTAGACTGTTTTTACAAGCATGGAGTAAGTGTTAGAAGATGGGGAATCAAATGGAGTGGCCTCCGACCTTGCTTGAAGACACCAGGGAAGTGAGTGAAAGTTCTTAGGGGACCTGATGTCAGAAACTCAGATTCCTTTGAAGGACACAGAGGAGGGGTTGTCAGACTTGCCTGAGAGAAAGGACATGTTGGCTAGGAAAGATGGCTTGTTGAGGGTGTGGGAGGCTCACTAGGCAAGTGCTGCCATGCAGTCATGAGGATCTTAGCTTGGATACCCAGAACCATGTAAAAAGTTGGGCACAGTAGCTCATCTATAGTCCAGACACTGAGGAGGCAGAGACAGGTGGTTCCCTGCCAGTCAACATTGGGTTCAGTGAGAGACCCCTGTCTCAGAAAATAAGATAGATAATATCAGGAAGACACCTGATATCAAACTCTGGCCTACGCACAAGGGTGTTCACACATGCACAGTTGGACATGTACATGCACATGAGCACACACAAGCATACCTACAAACATACATGTGAAGCTATACACACTTCATCACACACACACACACATAAACACATGACACTTCTAAAAATTGAAATCTCTACATGAATCAGTTTTGAGAGTGAGAAGCAAGAAGGTGCAAGACTGCCTCTGGGGGGAAAGCTCATTCCCCTTCTCTGGCACCTGACTGAAGAAGGGCACTGGAGCACTTCCTGAAAGAGGCAGCATTGGTCCAGGCTTATAAAGAAGCCAAAGGCAATGGCTCAGCAGGAGCAGCTCCACCCCCTTTAGGGCTTCGTTGGCCCCCATCTCACCCAATGGCAGGTGCCTGCTCTCACCTGCTGTTTTCAGAATAGCCTAACACATTACCTAGCACCCCCAGATTCCTCTTTCTGGCACACTCCTCTGGGCTCTGGCCCCATCAGAAGTGAGATACCTGCATTTCAGAAATGCTACCTGGATCTCTGAGATGTTAAATATTGACTAGAGCCGAATACAACACCCAGAGCGTAGATCACCGTGGCAACAGGGCACAAAAGGAGCTCCTGGGTTGGCCTAATGAGTCTAAGGAGGCCCAGATTGGATGTACTTGGACTGACACTGGAAGATGACTCTGTCTGGCAGACAAGCAGGGGGTGTTCATTTTAGAAAGAGCAGACAGCAGGTGCCCAGTTCCTATGTGGGCAAGCTGGCAGGGCTCTGCAAACAAGAGACCATGATAACAATGAGGAAGTGCCACCACATTGCTGGATCTGCGCCATGTTCCAGGCATCTTGGCCGTCAACTTATACACACATAAGCTCGTTTAGCCCTCACAGTTACCCTGGTCAGTAGAGCTGTTATTACAATTTCCATTTTATGCAAAACAAAGACTAAAGGTCAGAAAGAATTGGCAGCATGGGCTGGGGAGTTGGATGGTTCAGTAGTAAAGCTCTTGCCGGACCTGAGTTCACATCTCCAGAGCTCACAAAAAGAAGCTGGACACAGCAGCCCTTGTTTGTAACCCAAGCATTTCTCTGGCAAGAAAGGAGGCATAAACAAAGGGTTTCTGGAAGCACACAAGTCCATGAGTCTGACATACAGGGCGAACAAAGAAACTGTTTCAAACAAATTGGGAGTTTGAGGACCAAAACCCAAGCTTGTCCTGTGACTTCCACACCATGTCCCATGCCATGCACATTCCCACACAAACACTGATTTTTTTTTTAATTGGAGGATGATAATGTGATCCAGGCTTACTATGCACTATCAAAACCAGGATTCAGGTCCATTATGTTGTGCCCTCATAGCCATCATTACACTGTCATCTCCCCACAGGCTGCCCTGCTTCCCGATATGCTAATTCCAAGATGGGTGCTGGCCAAAGATGAGATCCTGGGTAAGGGGGAGACAAGAGCCCTACCCAAGCAGGAAGTGGAAGTTTAACCCAAAGAATCTAGCAAGCTGTGGGAAAACTGACCAAGAGACAGTATGACCTAATAGTAAGCTTTTAATGATCTTGTACCACATCAAAGAATATGGCATAGAGCAGAGAGGTAGAGAACCACCCACTGGCTACTGCCATCCAGGTTGGGACATTATGAAGCCTGACTTAAGACAGAAGAATTAGGGAAACAGGATGTCAGGGTGTTTCGAAGAGCAGCTGAGAAAGGACCTGCTGGAGTGAGAGGGGAGGGAAGAGTCTCCAAGAAGCCTCCCTACACATCCCTGACTGAGTTCTCCTAGAGCCGGGGTCAGAGGTCAGGCAGCTCTGGATCTTTAGTGCTCACTCAGCCTGGCATTTGGCATGGTAAACACCTGCTCTACTTTGCACCATGCACCAAACATCTGCCGTGCTCTAGCAGAGATCCACGATAACCGAGAAATCCATGGTTGCTTCCATAGAGCTTTTCTTCTGGGGTGGGTTGACAAGAGGCAAGGAGACCATGGAGCTGGTACAAAGAAGGTTGTCAACATTGGGGGCTTAGCCTGTCCCTGGTGCCCAAGAATGTGGCAGATGCCAGGTGGTTAATATTGTCCCCTCTTTCCCATTGTAATATCTCCAGTGTCCAACAGTAACCAGCAGAATACTTCTTGAGTGCATAGAAGACCACAAGCTACAAGGGATATTTGGCACCACAAAGGAAAAGAGCAGCAGGTTGAGAGAAAAAGTGGGTGGGTGACATCTAAGGTGTGGGCTTGGGCAAGTGTCTTGGAGGAGGTGACCTGAGGAAAAGCAGGAGAGAAAGTTCTAGCTTAGGTTGAGGCACCATGAAAAGGTCAAGAAACAGACATAGCAACATCTCTGAACGGGCAGCAGAGAGCAGTCCGGGTTGGGTACCCCAGCCTCCACCCCAGCTCCCTCCAAGTGGTTTCCCTTCTCGGAGCACATCAAAGGCCTCAGAATATATAGGGACACACGAAACCATCCTGTGGCGCAGACATTGTCATAAAAGAGGATTCCAATTTAGTATCAGAAATTGAAAAGCCTGAGAAGACGGGGCGAAACCTGAGAGTCTAGCACAGATGACAGGGCTAAAACAACCAAGCAGAAGGAAAGCAAACACAGCAAGGCCAGTCCCCACCATGCTCAAAGACTACTCACACGCAGACATCTGAGGTCCCCTGGCTTGCTTTCAGTCTGGCCAAAGGATCCGGGTGGGTATATACTTATGAAGTGAAATTGGGTTAAACCAGACGATGGGAAACTAATTTTTTTTCTCCAAGTCAAAATTGCATTGATCTATTTATAATTCTGGGTGCCAACATCAGAGATGGTCAGCATCTGGCCAGGAGGGGTCTCTTCTCCAGGCAGAGGCTCATGGGAAGCCTCTGTCAGCAGGTGGAGCCTCCATTGCTATGCCTCCAGTTTAGTGATGGGCTTGAGGAGAAGGTCCAGGACAGAAATCAGCCCCCAGTTGTTCTCCGTTCTAAGAAATAGCTCCCCAATTTCTCAACCCTACCCTGATTCCTCATCACCCCACCTCCAGATCTGAGCTCTTCAGAGAGCTCCTCTTCTCTACCTGGTCCTTTGCAAATGCTTCCTTGGACCTGTCTTCCTTGAGATGTGTGCATCTTCCTCCTCCTCGGGGCTAACAGCTCCTTCCCTCACCCTTGACAGCCATCACGTTGGAGAAGGTTCTTGAGGTCCATTTGCCTCTCTGCTGCATGGTCTTCTCCTTGGATGTCACACACCCTCCAGCCTCTGCGTCCTCCTCATCACCGCCCCCTGCTCTCTGCCCACCCCACATCTTACCACCTCCTAGTCTCTCATACCTTAGTCTTCTCACTTCATTTCAGATGTGGATCCCAGCTCTGCTGGAATCCAGGGTCATGCCACCTGTTCTGGGGCTCTTTGTCGGTTGGTAATTTCTCTTATCAGACCTCCTCCCTTGTTCCCATTGGTTATCTTGTCCTTGGACTCACCATCTCCGCCTTCATCTCTTACCCTCATCCTTTCCATCCTTATCCTGTATCCTTGTCACAAAAGGGGATTCCATTTTAGTATCAGGAATTGAAAAGCCCAAGAAGAAGGGGGGCAGGGGTTGTAGCCCTGGCTATCTCTCAGCCACTGCTGTGCCAGAAGCCTCAGCTCCTTTGCTTCACTGGTCACATGCCCAACCCACAGTCAGGTCCACCATCCCCTTCGTGTTATGTGAGCAAGGCAGGCAGTGCTGCCAGGTGCTGTCCATGCAAGACAGTGGGTTCCATTCTTAGTGAGATAACAGGTCTGTGGCTGTCCACTGAGCTTCAGTTTCCTGTTCTCTAGAAGGACAACTTTCAAAGCTTTAAAAGGTTTTGTCAGTGTCCAGTCTTGCTTCCCATGACAATTACTTCACTTTTAACAAAGACCTTGACCTCCTGCTCCACCTGAAAACTCATCGCCACCCTGTCCTCACTCACACCTGTCAGTGGCAAGAGTCTCTGCCCTGGTCACTAAGTCCAGCCAGCCAGCATCCACAGGGTCTCTGCTGCTTCTCCCTCTGGAGCCTCCTGCTGCCCTTATCTGCTTTCTATAGCCTCTGAGCCATTCAGTATCCTTCAGCATCCCCTGCCTCCCTCTTGTTCTTCCCAGAAACTATGGCCAAGCTCATTCCATCTCTAGAATATCTTAACCACCATCCTAAGGTAGTTGCCTAAGAGTTATGACTAGTTCTGGGCTCCTTCGAATGTGCCATCCTCCCTTCCCACTGGGCACACAGTATCTTATGATAGTGGTCCTCACAGCATCCACAATGGTTGCCCTTTAGTCCTCCGCTTTCTGCCCTACCCTTAATTTCCCTGACTATTGGTCTCCTTAGCTCATCTTCCTCCAATCTCTGTGACTCCCCACCCCACGTCTCTGGTGATTCTACTCTACTACTGCTCCCCCCAAACCATCCATCATGTCCCATTCTGTGACATCTCTTCTCACCTTGCTTGGTTGGTCTTATACTTCTCCTGGCTCATGCATAAGCTACAGTTTAAAACTCTACTTTTGCCCTACACTTGAGATCTACACAACTGTTTCTTAGTGGCAATTCCTCAAAACACAGCATACCTTTGTGACCCTTCATGCAGTCTCCTGCTTCCTGAGTTCTTGTCCGAGTGGAGCACACCCTTGTAGTCAGGCCAAAACTGCAGGTATGGTAGACCTTGGCCCCTCCCTTACTCTTACATTCTTATCCTTTGGGACAGCTAGTGGCTTCTTCAGAGTCCTCAACATCTTCCTAGTTCTCTCCATCCCCTCTGCCTGGACCCAGTGTATGATACCATCAGAACATCTCCCAACAACAGAAGCTCCACAGAAGCAAGGCATCTATCTGCCCTGGTCCAGATTGCATTTCCTACTACCCACACTAAACTGACAGTCCCAATATTTATTAAGTGAACAAATATGAATATTCTCGTAGCCTCTAGCCAGCTACTCTTAGACCATTTCCCAGACAGGGGACAGAGTGAACTTCCACACATACAAGTGTCTCCTCCCAAGTGAAGTAGAATCCTTTATCAGCTTCCCATTACTGACTATCTAAAGGCCAGTCTTGCTCATTGATAGAACAGGCCCTTGTCTTAACCTGTTACATGGGCTGGTCTTGCCCATCAGAGCAGTTTCCCAGTCTTGTCTCTTTCCATCTTGCAGTAGGCAGGAGTGTGAGAAGTAGTGATACCTGAAGCCAGCCCACTGTCTATGGGTATCAAATCCACCACTTCTGAGCTCTGTGGCCTTTTTGTAGTCTTTGTGCCGTGTGTCTTTGTGCCTGTTTCCCCCTCTTTTAAAATGGGGAGAAAGTAGTATCTTTTATTAGAGACGCTGTAAGGGTGTCATGAGTTCCTCTATAAAATGCTCACAGTGGCCACTGGCTGGAGTCAGTGTGCAAACTGCTAGTTCCGTAAATGAAAGTAGGCTGTGATAATAATGACATACTATAGACCACCATACAATCCTGCATCTGGGACTTGGCCTGGCTTTTTCCCTCCACTCTGAGAGCCCTTCCTCTCCATCTCACCGTCAAGTCTTTCACCACCATCTCCTCTGTGGTCTTAGGCCTCAGCACACATCGTACCTTCTCCACAAAGCTTTCTCTGACCCAGGGCTGGGATTCCACGAGATGAGCAAGATGCTTATTTTAGGCACACAATTTGAGAGTGGGGCCCCAAACTCAACTTTTAAGATAAATAGCATTTAAGGCAATGAGTTTAAAAATCAAGATTAACCTAAAAAAAAAAGTCACGGCTTGAAATAAAAAGCAGTGTATTAATCGAAGCTGAGATACCAGGCCGAAGGTAAGAGGGGAGGTAAGCCGTCCAATTACAAGACTGGCATCAGTACTGGTTTTAAATGTTACATATGTTAATTATGATCTTCTTTAAAAGACACTATAACACATAATGATTGAACTGTCAGCAGAATAATTATAATGAAAAGAATTTGCCTTACGGAGTCCTTGAGGCACTTAACACCTTGTGTGCCTTGCTCTGGGAAATCTGCCTTCAGCCCGAGACCCCATGTCATAGACCATGTTCCCTCCTCTGGATGTTCCAAGTTGACAGACTTCAGTGTCTGGCACAGGCCCCAGCACACAGAAGGTGCTTATTATATCCCTGCTATTTCCTTGCTCATAGGAAGAAATTAGCCAGGTGTGGTTATGTACAGAGATTTGACTACACAGTGGCGGCTGAGAAAGCCACCCCATCCCAAAATGCATGCTCTCTTGAGCCAGTCAGAGCCTCAGACAAGCTGAAGGCAGTCACTCAGGCAGATGTACCCTACTCATATATTTTGTATGGCAGGACCTCACTAGGGAACCTTCAATATGGGCTCTGCCTTCCAATGCCAGGTAATGTTTACTGTCACTACCCTGACAGTTCTTGCATCCCAGAGGACATAGTTGGGGACATTGGCAGAAGGTGGGTTCTGATGTTTATTTCTTCAGATCTCTTTGTCACACTGGGCCTTTCTTTCTGTCCTTTAAATGCCTGGAGTTCTAGAATCAGAAACAAACTCTTCCTTGAATGATTCGGTGTGGTATGTGTCCCTTAGCATACACAAAGCATACGCAAAGGAACCTGAATGTATAAGTTCAGCCTCTGTGTGTGTGTGTGTGTGTGTGTGTGTGTGTGTGTGTGTGTGTGTGTGGTGAGCTGACTTGTGCTGGAGATTCCTTGGTACTTGCACATGGTCATGCTGACCCCTGTATTCTGGGATTCCTGATCTTTGACTTGGAACACACAACTTGGAACAAGGTTCCCACAGAGCTTGCTTTGTCCTGGGGGATAATGTGAATGTGACTATCATGAGCCTGCGCATCAGTAACTGAGCCTTTATGGTCAGCTCAGAGAAACAGCTCAGCTCCTAGCAAGAAAGGTTTTGCAGAATCACATGGTGACTTCTGGAAACCTTGGCATCTGACCACCCATAATGACATCCACTGAAAAGACAGGGTCCCTTCTACCTGTGAGTCCTGGAAAGTTACCCAGCACTCCCCTCAGAGAACCCAGGACCTGCTCTCCCAAACCTCAGGCCTCTCTTAGTCTCCCTTCACCACCGGACATTTTCTCAATGGCTTCCTGTCTCCTTGTAGGCCATCTTCCTCCCTAGAGGGAGCTCCTTCTCCCACCCTAGCCCCCCTCTCTCCCTCTCATAGCACACAGAGCTGGGCAAGGGGTAACTCAAGAACCCCTAAAGATGCAGCCAGGACAGACTCCTTGCCTGAAGTGCCTGGCTCCTAGCTTACTCCTGGGGGTGAGGGAATGAGGGGGCCAGGGGTGGAGTCCTTAAGCTCCTGAGATCTACCAGGCTGTGCTGTCTCAGCCCCACCTCCAAGGCTGACTCACCAGTTGGCTCAAGCAAACTTCAAGTGTACTTAATGAGTCGTTTGTTTCTTTTTATCTGCTACTGTCTAAAATTGAATCTACAAAAAAAAAAGTCTTTAACGGGTTTCTGTGTCAGAAGGCAGCCAGTATCGATTCCCACTTACTCTGGCTTGCAAGGAGGATAGGCTGCACAGGGCCACTGCTTCTTGCCTGAGCTCACTACTCAGGTGGACAGGCTGTTCTTCAAATCTCTCCAGCAGTGTTCACAAGCCAGATACAAAGTGCAACCCAGGCAGGATGTCGTCAAACTTTTGGGACCTAGTAGCTCCTGAAATAGGTCCAATGCAGAATATAATTTAAAGCTTAGAGGTTTATTTTGTTTTATTTTATCATGGGGATAGTGCCCACCTTGCTGGGGCTCCATCCATGGCAATGGAGCTTGAGGCACGACTTGTTGACATCTTTGACAGAGCAAGAGGCTAAGAGCTCAGGACAAATAGAACCAGAAGAAGATGTCCCTCAAGGGTCCTTCTCAGCAACCCTCTTCCGTTAACTAGGTTACTGTCCCAGAAACTTCACACCCTCCCACAACAGTACTCCCAGATGGGGACTCCAAGTGTTCAAGCACATGAGCTTGTGAGGGAGATTTCACATCCAAGGCTATAACACCCACCTTTCATGAATGAAGATATCCAAGTCTCTGAGATACAATATGTGGACACAGAGTCACGGGCATATGGTAACTGAAGGCCCTATTGTCCTAGGATGCTGTCCTACAGAACTTCTGAATCCCATCTTCTAACTCATTGTAGGTCAGCAATAGAGCATACAATGGGGAAAGTGTTGCCAGGACAGATGTAATGTCACCTTTTCTGTCTCTTGTTTTCTGTCTTCTTGTCTTTCAGAGATCGAACAAGGCAGTTGTGGAGACCCTGGCATACCTGCCTATGGCCAGAGAGAAGGCTCTCGCTTTCGCCATGGTGACACACTCAAGTTTGAATGCCAGCCTGCCTTTGAGCTGGTGGGGCAGAAATCAATCACGTGCCAAAAGAATAACCAGTGGTCGGCTAAGAAGCCAGGCTGTGTGTGTAAGTGAGCAGGGGTGGCCACTGAGGGGCTCCCTGGGGAGGCAAGCTGGATCCATAGTTAAGGCCCTGTCCTTGAAATCCTACAGTGGGTGTCCACAGCTCCATTTGGGGTGGTTTCTCTTGTTCCTAGAAAGGTGGTTGTCTGGGTCCCCACATCTAATGTAGAGTGCAGCTCTTGATCTTTGGAGACCTTCTTTGACATAGTATAACCATCAATGAATACCTTTCAATGCAAGGTAGAGATGGCTGAGCATGGCCCATGGAGGTAGGACCAAGGCATTCTTCCTCACTCTTGTCACCACTGTAACCCCATGCTATTGTGGGGTAGGCAGGATGTCTCTAAGTTTGTAGAAAATGTACCAGCCTTGGAGTGCTACAGGGGTCAGATGACTTGGGAAGGGGGTGTTTCCCATGATCACCCCATCTTCTGTGTCATTAGAGAGGGAGGAGGACTCCCTATGCTTCTATGGCTGATCTTTTGTGGGGGACAATGGAAGTGAGTGGTCTGTTCCATGGAGATGAGAAGGCATCCCATCATCTTTCTTGTATGTGTTGGACATACTTTGCAGCGCCACAAACATCAGTCATTAGTCACAGTGAGATTCTAAGTGTGAGGGTTTGTTGGTAGCAAGGAGGAAGCCAGACACAGTTGGTTTCAGGAAGTCTGAGGTTTTAGCTTCTCTGAGCTGTCACCTCTTCTCCTAGCCCTTGACACTCAACTCTTCCATCTCTTTCTTTGAATTCTCAGGGAAGGGCACGCTGCCTGACCCTCCAATCCTCCACCCACCATAGTGGACAACTCAGGACCTCTGAATTCTGCATGCTACAGACTGAATGTTCTTGGGGATGCGGGTGGGATCTCTGTGATGAGAATGGCAGGGTGAGTCGGATCATACCACAGGGGATTGTGCTGCTCAAACTAAAAATAAATTGCTTTGTCTGACAAAGCATTTTCTATGACTGATAAGTTTATGTAAAAATTCTTCAGAGCTTTAAAGATCAAATCATTCTGGGATTCATATGGAATAGCTCTTAGTGGAAAAAAAAAGAATCAAACTGCATGATATCTGTCCAGGTGTGCACTCAGTGTAGGTGGGAAACATTGTCTGCCAGTGTTAGTCCCATTGAGTACTAGGAACTGTGGTGGTGCAAGGATGGGGGCTAGTTAATAGGGGCAGCTCAGATAAGCAACCAACGGCTCTGTCGGCACAGTAGATCCAAGCCAGGCAGAGCAGGGCAGGGCTGCCAGCTGGAGGTCTTAGCTAAGCTAAGAAGGCAAGGCCCAACTATGAGATTTCCTCCGGGCAGTGTGGAACTTAATTTTTGAAGTTTATCTTGATAGAATGGAGCAGGGAACATTGGGAGAGGCTGAGTTTCATGGGAACAATTTGGGAGGAGCAAAGTCAGGAAGGATATGTATTTATGGTAAAACTGAGCTCCTGGGCCCCACCAGCCCAAAAATGTGTCTAGCAAGCAGAAGGCAAGCTGAGGAAGGATATTGATAGCCACTGGAGGCCTCCTGGAAGGAACTTGACCCTGTGCTTCTGAAGAACAATTCTAGAACATTTTTCTGGAATCTTCCCGAAGGGCCAAAACCCTTGAATTGCTGCCCAGCAGGCCCTTCATCTCCAGAAGCAATGTGCTGAACTCTGTTCACAGATAGCTGAGAAGAGGGTGAGTGGGCTAGACTGGCAACGGTGGGTCCAGCCTGTGCTCTCTATGGTTTGGAGCAAGGATGAAGGACCAGGGCTTGTTAATGAAAACCACAAAGCTGGTACTCTGGGCAGCTGGCATGAGATGCTATCTGGTAAGTCCTGCAATGGAAGGGGACCCCGTGTGTGTCTTCAGGCACCTCCATCAGTCAGCTTGGTCTGATTACTTGGGTTTAGAATACAACTTGAGTCCCAGCGAGGTTGTCTTGAGTGGAGGAAGGCAGGCAGAACCAGCTCTTCCCACATACACCACAGAGGAAGCCCGTCTTTGTACCTTTTACAAGGGGCTGCCAACTGTCTCCATCTCTGTCCAGTCTCTGGTTCCTCAGCTCATGCTTCCATAGACCCCACCCTTGCCCTCAGGGAGCTCACAGTCTAGAAGTGAGAGAACAGTGCTAAGATGCCCAATCTAGAAACCCAATTCTTGCCTCTCGCTGAGCTTCCCAGCTGTAGCCAAACTGTCTCCTCTCCAGGAAGAGGAGGCAACAGGCCCAACAGAGTAGCCTTCTATCTTCACTCTGCAGAGGATGCATCTCCAAGATCATATTTATAGCCAAAGATAACTATAACAAGAGAGCAGAAGTTCTTCTGCCCCCCCCTTTGCACAGTGAATGCTTTACTGGGCCATCACGGCTCAGGTCACACTTTGATGGAGAGATGCTTCGGCTCCCAGCTCTAATTCAAACCCTGCACCATAGTTCCTGATCAATAGGAAAGGGACAGCATCTATAAATGGCTATAAAATATATATAATAGTTGCCAGTCTGTGTTGTGCAGTGTTCCTTACACATACACACAAAAGCAAAAGGCAGCTCATCTAGAAACTCACTCACATACACACACACCCCGCCACACACACATTAGTCACAGTAAACATCAACACAGCACTTAGCCAAACAATGTTGCTCTCTTTTTCATAGGAGTTAGAAGGGGACCAGGGAAATTCTTTTTGATGGCTGAAATGTCTTATAATGATTGTTTGAAGAAGTGTGAAATGCTGCTCTGTTCTGTAGAAGCATTTCCTTCAAAACGGCTCCATCCTAGGGAATTGCCCTGCCAAACCCACACATACCCACACCACCTTCTGGATGCCCAGCATTTTCTGTAGTGAACAGTGACTTCAGCATCTCTCACCGGCTTCTGAGATGCCCTCCCAGTAGTGGACTGCTCGGCGGATGGCCTTCCCCATCTCGGGTTGCCTCTCATGTTGAAGTGCTCCAACTCAGAACGCAGAGCCAGCTCTTTCCCTCTCGCTTTCTCGTCCTCCTCAGTCAGTCTGCCTCTCCAAGGACCACTGTTCCATATCAGCCCAGAGTGGAAGCACTCTCCATCCAGTCAGCCATGTTGACTGTCTGCCCTGTGCCAAGTGCTAGGCACACAGGTTCAGAGCTGTTCTGAGCTGTTCACTGCTTTGGGAATTTGTTCACAGTGACTGTCCTGAAGACAGTAGTCTGGAAAAAGGACCACATGTTCAGAGCTGTTCAGAGCTGTTCACTGCTTTGGGAATTTGTTCACAGTGACTGTCCTGAAGACAGTAGTCTGGAAAAAGGACCCCATCTGCCTTTCGAACCTTTGCTTGTTTTAGCTTCATCCTTAGCAGAGATCACAGAGCCTCTTCTTGGTGTCATCAGGCAGGGCAGTCATTGCCATTTTCCAGAGAGACAGTGGGAAGGAAGAGACAAATAACTAATGTGGAAGGTGGTTTACATAGTCTTTGACGCTTTGTTGACAGGCTAGCTGAGCACTTCACACTTCATAAAGAAGGCAGGAAGCCAATTATCAGCCCATTAGCAGCCACTTTCCATGAGGCTGCCCATCAGCTCTCACCAGGGCCTAGCCAGGAACATACAGAACTCATCCCCTCCTACCCATCCCTTCCCTCCCCATCCCCCCCTTTTTTTGTCCGTAAGAAAGTGTGAATCCTAATTGCTCTGGTCTTAACATATAGGGTGTGTGTGTGAAATAAGAAGGTAAGGCGTCTTATGTATGTAGATACATACATAAAAATGTATGTAGTACTGGGATGTATGTAGTTCAAAGTATGCATCAACAGCATAGTCTTGAGGGTTCAAGCAGGGAGAATTGAACCCTTGAGTGCTCAGGGAAGATGCTCAGAGGATGCTGGGATGGAGCTTGGCTTTGAGGATAAGGAAGACGGGTGCCTCCCCATAGGGTTGCTATGAGAAACAGCCCCTTCCTGGTATCTATCTGCCTGTCCTTTCTCCCATTTGTTCCCAACCCCCACCCCACCAGGAGACAGGACCGCCTGGATTATAGGGCTATCAAGATGCTACCTTTCGACTGCTAGAAGGTTAGTTACTCCAGAGTTTTCAGGCTCTATAAGGTTGATACTTCATCCCAGAATTGTCAGGTCTTTAGCAACATTTCTGTCCTCTACCACACTGAACCCCACCACCATGCACTCCGAGTACCAGCTGGTTCAACCAAAAACATCTCAAGACACTGGCAAACGTTATTTTGGTGGAAATCAAGATAAAGAGCCATGCTCCAGCATAGCTTAGTGTTGTCTCAAGAGATCTCTTGTATTTTTGAGGCTATGGCTGAAATCTGAAGCATCCTGATGGTGAGAGAGCATGTGGCAAGGAGGAGGGTGATAGTTTTTATGTGTCCTGTGTCACTGGGAAGATGTGAATCTTCCCTGTAATGTCTGCAGAGCATTTCTTCCCTCTGACTATAGATAAAAAAAAACCAAGTTCAAGGGGATAGAGGTACTAACTCAGAGGCTGCAGTGCGGCCATCACACGGTAGGAGAGAATTGGAGGCATTCATTGACAGAGCAGTAATCAGAAACCAGATTTCCTCTCCCAGGTCCTGTACATTTTCCATCACAGCAGATTCTCAGAATCTCAGGGCTCAACTGAGAAGCAGGGGTCAAGGAAAGAACACTTAGGATAAGGTGCTGAGCTGGAGTGAGGAAGCACACTATTGACTGGGTTTCCCCGGGAGTTAAAAACAGTTCTCGGGAGTGCAGCGCATCCCTTAAGGGTAGGTCCAGGACTCTGAGGGAAACGGAGCCATACCCTGGTAAGGAGCCCATTCCTCACCTCCTCCTCTTCTCATCCCTTCTGTCCATCACCTCTCTATCCATATCCACTTAAGGAACAGCTCTCTGTGTACAAAGTCAGTGGCCAGGGATGGTGTATCTGTTCCCTGTTGTATTATAAACTGGAGAGCCCTGGGGTCATGGGTGGGGGTGACCTGTGGGAATACCATGCTCCAGCTAAAGGGTGACTTTTGCCCATACCACATGCTACAACTCTATATCCAGAAGCACTCACAACTCAAGGGGCAACACCCAATACAGGATTTTGGTATATTCTAGAATTTATAAAGTTTTTCATTTAAATACAGTTTTTAGAATGTAAATCAAATGTTCTCACTCGCCCTCCCCTAAGTGAAAAGCAGTCTCACACTGATCCATCCTCTTTGTCTGCTGAAGGTGGACTGCTCTTCCCGCCTGCACATAGTCCCAATTGCACTGGGTATACCATTTTGCATGCTGTGTTTCAAACCCCATGCCATATTGTATACCTTACTAGAGTGCTACGTGTCTTTCATGCTCACATTATCAAAACCCAGGGGAAGATGCTGTCTAGTGAATGGACCAAGACTCATGTACCCAATTATGTTCAAATATTTTCCGTAAGGCGATGATGGAAATCTCAATGCATATGGCTTCCTCCTCCTTAAGTTACTTTCTAAGGATACATTTCCACAAGTCAGATCATCAGGCCAGTAGATGAACTTTTTAAATAACTCTCTATAAATATATACTGTTTTGTGTAACCTCTGCCAAGTGTTTGTACCCACTCATAATGCCAGTAGCAAAATCTATTAGCCTAAGATTGTGTGGTCTTCTGTTGAAAAGTGTAGCGTCTCTCTCTCTCTCTCTCTCTCTCTCTCTCTCTCTCTCTCTCTCTCTCTCTCTCTCTCTCTCTCTCTCCTCCCATGTGTGCTCATCTGCCTTCACCTTTACAGAGAGAACAACCTAATGGCTCTCTTCCCATAGGTGACATATGAGATAACTTGTCACCTTTAACAGCTTCATTAGACCTCCATATTTATATGGCCTTTTAAAATGTGAGAATTTAATAAGTATATATTGAATATACACTTAGAGCGTGCATCAGTTGATTACTGGGAACTTCCCATGATTCTAGTAAAAGCTGTGAACCCAAGACTGAGGGGCACAGGGCTTGACCCCCAGAAACTCACTCCATAGTAGACTGACTCCATTATGTGAAGTTGTCCCTTTGGGTCAGATTTTTTCCAACAAGAGATCTTAGTGTGGCAAGCACACTTAGGTTTGTGTCTCTGTGAGTCTCATGTGCAGCTGATATCGCCACAGATATTGACCAGTCTGCAACAGCCAACTGACTAGAACTCATCAGTTAGAAGACTGGACCTGAGATGTAGGTCAGAATTGGGGCCATGATGGAAAGGGAGACATCTGTGTGGTAGTAGTGAGTTCTCAGAGGACCCATAGGATGTGTGTAAGCCTGTGAACAAGGATATGTCCCAGGAGCACATGCATAGAATTGCAGGTGTGTGAATTCACATACACATAAGCACACACCTGTCGATGCTCACACAAGCACATGTAAGCAGACATCTGTTCATAAAAGCATGTATATATAAGCATCCACACATAAGCACACATCTATACATATGCACATGCACACACGTGCATATCCACATGTATACATAAGCACACACCTGCCCACACATACACACATGTTCTTGTGCATTAACTTGGTGTTTTCTAGAACGGTCGTAGATACGTGTGAGTGACAGACAGTGGGATCCAATGGCAATAAAGTCTGGCAAGAGCCTTGGACTCCCTTTTGGAGAAGCAGGTCTGAAAGAGATGTCAGGGTGCTGGAATTTCCATCTTGGTCACTAAACAAGAGCATCAGTCCTGGATCCAGCCCTGGATCCTCACGTCTAGGAGGGTTGTATCCTTCTCTCCAGCAGGAAGGTGCTCATTCATTTGTGTGGACAGAAGCTGCACGTGGCCTTCACACACACACACACACACACACACACACACACACACACACACACCCTTTACCAGTCTTACAATCCTTATTTTTGTGTTTTGCTGTTTTTCATTGTAGAGTTGTTTTACATCTCCATATAGACAAACTCCTCAATATTTGTGGTTTCTTTCCAAAGCTGACAAAGTTGTCATTCTGTCATGAATCTGAGAGACAGTTTATTCTATTTTTAGCTATTTGTCAGTGATTTGGTTTCTAAGCTGTAATTTGTTAATCCATCTGGAGTTTATCTGGATGAATGTATAATATTGTCCAAACTCTTAGGCAGTCTTCCAACGTAAGTTTTAAGTAATTCTCCTCCCTCGTGATCTGAGGAAAATAGATTGTTTTATCACGCTCCGAAGCCTCAAATGTAGTTAAGTCTCCTTCCCTGAGTCGCCCTTTGTTCTCCTGTGCTGCGTCTGTCTCGGCCCTGGTATTGAATAATTTTAATTGTTGTTTTATAATATGTTCTAATATCTAGCACAGCTAAAAACAACTCCTTCCTCCCTTAATTATTTTCTCTTTCAGAATAGTCATTGTTATTCCCAACTGTTTGTTGTTCAAGATTAATTTTAGAATCATTTTGTCAGGGTAAAAATAAAAGCCTTTTGGGATTTTGTGTGTGTGCTCCTGTTAAACTATAAATTAACTCGAAGAAAATAGACGCTCTCCTAATGCACCAGCTTCGCACCTAGACACTGGCATGTCTCTTTTGCTTCCTCTACTTGCACTGGACTAAATATAAAAGCTCTGTTGTGTGCGACATAGAGGCCACAGCCATAGCTCCTTAGCTGCCTTTTTACTGGCAGGTGATTTTTGCATGACCCTGCCCACCTCTGCACCATGGACCATGCCCAGATGAAGTTTGCCCTCCTTTGTTCCCAACTAACAATAGCTGGCACCTGATATTCCCTGTAAAGACATGATCCAAATTTTCCAATTTCAAACATTCTCTCCTTTGGCCCAGAAAATATGGCAATAACTGGAGCTCTTGGAAACTGCCTTTCTCAAGCCCTCAGAGCCAGGGTTGGGATGGGCCAAGATCTGAAACCCTCAGCCTCCTCGTGGGGAACAAGACTCCTGAGGGCCTTTGCGTTGGGGGAGGAGCTGCCTGTGAGTTGTGTGAGCATGCTTAAGGTAATGTCTTCATTCCTCCAGGCATCTGTCAAGGTCCCACCTACCTCAGAGAACCCGAAGAGATAAGTAGGAAACTATGGGGAGTTCCAGGGTACCCCTCCCTCTATCCTCTAGTCCTCAAACACTTGACTACTGATAATCTGTTCCCTGGCTTTGCTGGTGATGTGCAGAGCGGGGCCTTTTGTACAGGTGGTCCACAGGAGAGCCTGTGGAGAGGACAGGAGGTGGGATTTATTTGTCGCAGAACTGAAAATGTCATGGTAGCCATGGCTGTGAAGCATCATAATATGTTGGGGTCAACCTGGGTAAGGCAAGACGGAGATGAGAAAGTTCAGGGCTAAAAGAACTGACTCTGGGTAAGGAGCCGGCTCACACATCAGCATTGTCAGCATGCACAAGGAAGGAGTCAACACTGTCAGACCAGGCTAGAGTGGGTTCCATAGTAACTTGTTAACTTTGGGTTGGAATAGGCATGGGGAAAGGAGTAATAGAGTCTGGGTAATAGAGTCTACCCCTGAAACATGTATCCATCTACCAGGTGTGGGCCACCATGACAGAAAAGTGTGTTACTGAGAGCTGAAACTAGAGAAGAAATCATGAACCAGCTCAGCACTCCCAGTACTGGCTGGGACATGAGCATTAAGGAAGGTTCATCAAGAGAGGGACAGTGGCAAGGGCCTATGGGTAAGCTCTGCTCCCCATCCCCCCACGCACACCAGATACTGACACTGTGACCATACCTTCAGTCACTGGCTTGTGGGAATGGAATCTTCTCATCAATGCGTTGTCTGTCCCAGCTGAGCTTGGCTTAGAATCTGGCTATTAAAAAAAAAAACAAAAACAAAACCGACATCTGTGGAATATAGGCATGAAATGTTGGAGCTGGCCAGAAGCAAAGAACACAAAGGCTCATGGTGGATGCTCCTTGCAAGTGTTTTATTACAGTGCCCAAAGAGGTAGCGTCAGGCCACTATGGATGCTCCATATCACTTGCTACACCCACCACTTCCTTTGTTTAAATACTTGGTGGTCTTAGGTGGCTCTGCTCAGTCCAAAACAGACCCCAAACCAGCTCATAATTAGCATCACTCATGGACATACTAACCTGCAAAATGCCTGACCTCATTCTTGGAAGTTTCCAGTTTGCTGGGCCCAGGAATCATAGGTTCTGGAATGTTTCTGAGTGATCTAAACATTAAGGCAGATTTCTGAACCACTAACATGGAACACCTACTGTGTGTCAGTGGCTTAGGGATTTCTGAGATGTCCGTGCTGTGAGATAGCAGCACATGAGCTGTGGCACCATGTCTCATGAAGTGATCTGTTATGGTCAGCCATTGGGGCTGGCCAGGCTTCAGCTGCCATGGTGGTCATGATTCCCTGGAGCCTATGGAAGATTAGCCTCCATGTTGGTATCCTTGCAGTGACAGGATGCATGGCCCCATGCTTGGACCTCACATCTTGTAGTGATTTTCAGCTTTCCTTTTGTTTTAAGCAGAATGGTTGTGGGAAGGTCTCTACACATTGAGTGTTGTGCTTTAGGTCTGGGAGTAGAGAGTGTGGCTCTCCCATGGTCTTCCAGGAGCTCTTGGTTGACAGAATGGTTTCCAGTTATTATACTAATATACGTTGCCACAAACTGCTACAAGGAACTGTTCCACTTAGCAGCTTCCCCAAAGTCTTCTTGGAAGATTATGGCACAGTGAAAACTTTCAGTCCATTCCAAACCAGAAATCTATCCAGAACTAAGCTGAGAATGTGGCTGAACCCAAATCCTGGTCTAGACTTTCAGGAAGGATAGCCTGAATACAACAAGGACTGAGAAACCTACTAAGCTGTGTATGTCTAGCCATGCACAAACACGGCACTGGTGGGGAATGGGAGACCACTGTCACCCTCACTTCCGCCTTCAGCTGTGACAACAAGCCAGCTGGCTGTCTTCTCTCGGTAAAACGCTCAGAGATCTGGGTGTGCCTTCTCCTTGAGCTCTCCCACATCTGACTCAAAGAGCTGTGGAGACAGGCCAGCATCTGTGCTCCTCGCTATCGGGTTGGGACTGGAGCTTCAAGCTCTGCAAGTCCCCTCTCTTTGTCCATCACCAGCCTGGGACATCAATGCAGCATTCTTGACTGTGGGTTTCCTCAGGCTCTGCGGAGCTCAGGAGTGCTTCACTCACCTTTGTAGGAGCCTTGGGTTTATATAATGGTCATTGTGTGAGGCAGTCAAGGGACAGGGTTTTCAGAACAGGGCTGCTATCCCTCACCTTCCTTATGAACTCCAGTAATGCTCCAGCAAGGTCTTAAAGGCTATGTGTGCCTCTGTGTGGCAGCCTGATGTCCCCGGGGGTAAATACAATTTCATATGATCGTGCTAAATGGCCATTCATCTCCCTCCATCTTCAGTAGATGGAGGCTTGAGGCATGCCTGGATATGGCTGGCTCTAGTCTCCATGAAGGTTCCCTGCTCAAACTGCCTTAGGAAACATGTCAGACTGATAGAGCTCCGCATGGAGATGTTGCCACGTCCTCTATTGGAGATATAGCCCTTCCCTTTCTTGAAGTCCTCTGAGTTCAGGAGATAACTGACAAATTGATGTTTTTCTCCTCAGCTGATCCTGGGCCTGGCTCTCCAGGATAGTAGAAACTAAAGCTAATTTTAGAAGCACCCCAAAAGGCAACTGTCACCTGCCTGTGTGACAAAGACAGAAACCTCTGAGAGTTACTTGGAGTTCTTGAAAGCTGGACACAGGTAGCTATGAACTTCATGGCGGGTGAGATATACCTGTGAGTAGCCATTGCTAGGGACACAGGGAAAAATGAATCATTTGAACCAGCACATTTTATCTCATGTGTCTCAGTTCCTCAGAATCCCACTGGAGAGACTAGACTCAGAATATAGATCCCTCCCATTCTGGTCATTTAGTCTATCGGCTCCATGTAACTGACAGAGCATCCTTCCGCCCACAGAAAGAGACGGCCCACATTATAATTGCTGAACAAAGGATACACCATCCCTGTAAGTGGGTTCAGTTGGAATCTTCTGGGTCTGGATTGACCTGTCCATCCATGGAGAAGAGTGGGAAAACCTGGGTGTTGGGGTCTGACTTCATGGAGGCTATGTTACAGGGAGAGTTGGAAGTGTGTGTGGCTCGTATCAACTCGCTTGGACAATCTTGACCGAGACCATTAGAAACGCTGAGTGGACCTGGGTCACACTCCTTGTTTCAGAAGTCATCAGAAACTGAACTTACCCTCCCCAGTATCCATCAGGCACAGTCTTCTGCCACCCAGGTCCCATGGCACCAAGCCTTAATGGGGAAGTTACAGATGAGTTTTTATACTTGCAAGACAAGATTCACTTGTTATAAAATGTGCACCTCTCCTCCCCGGCCACCAATGGAAAATCCTCACACTCAAACCCACATCTATCCCACCTTGATATGGTGACTGGGATTAGCTCCAAGTAATCCCCCAAACTCATGGTCTGCTCTCAAGCTAAGAACTGAGCCCCCAGAGACTTGGCTACTTAGCCAGGCACTGATCAAGGGACCTTCTCCATGCTTTGTCTCACAGGCTGCCAGAATCTGTCACTTCAGCTGGTGACAGGAAGCCTCAGCTAGCATCTGAAATGTTTGTGTATAGTGCAGTTCAGAGTCTGGTCATGCTGAGTAGGGGTGGAGGTTGGGGCCTAGGACAAGCTCCAGAACTGGATAGGTGGGCTGTAGAGATGTCAAAGGAAGCTACCCTGATTTCAGGATGACCCCAGGTAACTGGTCATACCCTAGCAGTGATGCTGGAAAGCTGAAGAGTTTTAATACCAAGAACCTAGCCAGTCTCAAGGGAACTCAGGGAAGAAGGGGCCATCGTTAAGTGGGGGAGAACATAATTGTTGGAGCCAACTGAAAAGTAGAAGTGTAAGAGCTGGGAGTGAGTAGCGAGTGAGGAATAAGAACCAGAAGGCTACTGCCACTGGATAAAGGATGCCTGATGCCTGGGGTAAAAGGGATCAGGAGTACAGTGACTGTGTATCCCTACTTGCTTACGACAAACCCCAGCATCTTTTGTTCTAGGTACCACCTCATTTTCCTTCAAGTTTCCTGATCTGAGCAATGCATGGCCACCCTAACCATGGCTCAACAGACTCCATGCAGGCAGGCAATTTGGATGCCAAGGGATATCCTGAGCAAACGTGTCCAGGGACCCATCTGTAATGACACCTTCCCCTCCTCTCTCCCTTACCCCGTGTCCCTCTTTTCCCCCAAACACTTTTCTACCTCAGCTTCTCTGCACTTGATTGGCCCTCACAGGTCTGTCTCCTGACCATCCGAAAGGCCTTTTCTAAGCACCTTATCCACAAGACCAAGCCATGGCCACTCACCCTCTTCATACACCTTTTCCAGAATGTTAGTCTTAACCATGCCATCCACAGCCTCCACATTGCATAGCATCTCCCTCAAGGTCCATTAGGGCTGTATGTCAGTTGTGGTTCTGTTAGGCCCTGTGTGGCACCTCATTCTGGGACGCATACCAAGAGACCAGCCTATAAATGGAGTATGTTGCTCCTACAGCAGGAAGCAAAGACTCCAAGGGACAGAATTCCCCCAACTCCACCCCATCTGCAAACACTGACACTTTAAAAATGGCTGGGTCATGTCCACTTATAAATATAACTCCATGTTCTAAAAGTTATCAAAGCACAAGCCAAGTTCAGTCAGAGTAGAGAGAATATATTGTCCACCAGAATGTAGAGTAGGGGCTGGGGGGCGAATAACATCATTCATTACAATAAACAATGTTTTTTGCATCAAATGAAAGGCAGAGCCATATGTGTCTTGGTTACCCCCTCTTTCCAATTATAATCAGATGGATAGAGAGCCTGGATTCCCTGTTTTTCTTATAGTGACTGTAAGTGATGATGTGCTTTGGGTGTTGTAGGTAGAGGCAGCATTGTAGGAGTGGGAGTGGACTTTGCTTGGAAGATGCTTGGCTCCCTGGGATCTCTGAGCAGCAAGATTCTACTCTTTAGCTCTCGGTCTGCTGGAGGTATATAGCTCTTTGGGTGCTGTGGCATGGGGTCAGTAAGCCTAACCTACAGACTCCATGATGGAAGTTAGGAAAGATAAGTGTGGAATGTGCAGGGCCCACATCACTCTAGAAATGGTGCTTAACCGTTTTACAGGGGAACACAAGAAACAGAACCATTCTAGAAAACAAAAATAGCCTAGAGAAAATAGCAGGCAGACAGTGAGCATTGTACATTTGTAAAGCTGCCAGTTCTATGGTCTGTCCAGACCGTGGGGCCCACTCGGGCAGGAGGATAAAGATCAAAGGGGTTGGCAAGGGCTTTTCATCGTAGTGAGTCTGGTGCCCTTTAAAGAGTCTAGACTTGTCTCTCTATGCAGCAGGGAGGTTTTTAGAGCACTCCAAGCAGATATGGAACGGACAGAGTTTGTGATGTGCAGAACAGATGGCTCCAACATGAAGAATGAATAGAGGAGGAGCAAGATCTCATGTTGAGATCAGAGAAGTGCAGCACAGGGAGGGGTTTCAACCTCTGGGGTTAGCTGCAAGAGATGCTGAAGAGAAGCAATAAGCAAAAGAAGTAGTGGCGGTGGTTCTCAACCTCCCAAGTGCTACGGCCCCTTAATACATGCTGTGGTGACCCCCCACACACACACACCATAAAACTACTTTTGTTGCTACTCCATAAATGTAACTTTGCTACAATTATGAATCATAATGTAAATGCATAATAGGCAGGATATCTGATATGTGACCCCTGTGAAAGAGTCATTTGACTCCAAAGGGGTCACAGCCTTCAGATTGAGAGCCACTGGGCCATAAGGCAATGGTATATTTTGCTTAGGCCTCTGGAGTTGTCATACACAGAGGTACGGCCTGTAGGAGGCTTTGGAAAATGATAAAGGATTTGGTTCTGGGTGCACATTTGAAATGGCAGTGGAAATGCATGGTAAAGACATGTAACAGGCAGTTTAAGATGATGACTGCAGTGTGGGTCTGAGCATTTCTTGATTCCAGAGATCATTTAGGTCTTTGCATCCAGTAGAACCAAGATTCTACTTTGGGACACCACTCAATTCCTGAGTTCCAAGTCCTTCCATGACCCTTCAGAAGTTGTCATCCTCTCTCAGCTTACTACGTGCCTCCTTTCCATTAACTACCATGTGCCTCCTTTCCATTAACTACCATGCTCTCTCCTGCTCCTGAGTCCCCTGTCCCTCATATACACCATGCTCATTCCCCTCTGCCCTTAGGGCCTTTGCATCTTCAGTTCTTCTTGACTGGAGCAATCATCCTGGGGATGTCTGGCTCCTTAGCATCAGGCCACAGTTCCAAGGCCACCACTTCACACAGGCCACCTCCAACCCTCTTATTGAAAGCTGCTCACCCCCTTCCACTCACTCTCCTCCCCTTTGCCCAGTCCTATAGTCTTTATCCTATAGGAGGTAAATGCCACTGAGGAGACCAACTTGTTCATGCATCTTTTTAAGGTGTTAAATGAGTCTGTAGGACAATGACTAGCAAGGGTACCACAGCTTCACTGAAAGTCAGCACAGGAGAGGGGTGAAGAGGCTACCTCACAGACCGGTGTAGAGCTTTCGGGAGAAGCCTGTCCCGGGGGGATAGCTGAGAAGGTATGGGTGCAGCAGACTAGTGAATGGAGAAAGCTTACCCTGGACACTGCAAGGTTCAAGAGTCAGGTAGGCTAGGAAACTTCCCAGTGAGAAGGACCGTGTGGTCGGAGGGAGAGGTCAGACATGAGGTGTGTAGACCAGACAACTGATGGGCGGTTGAGTGTTTCAGAAGCAAGGGGAGAAACAGGAGCCAGGACACCAAAGTCCAAACTGTCTAGCCGAGCAGTAAGGCTTGGGCCAAGAACAAGTAGATGGAAGATCTTGAGCACAGTCTGTGACTTTAGGGTAAGACTATGTCAAGTGTGAATTGATGGGACACACCCATACACCCGTACTGTCCTTTCTGGGCGGCTTCCTCTTGCAATGAGCATCCTGGGATTCTCAGAGGGAACCTGGGCTGAAGTTGTTCTTCCTCCTGACAAGAATGGACCCCACCAGGTGTTATGGATATTACCTGAGAATCTCACACAGCTTCTTTGAAAGTAAGGAAGCTGCGTGATAACTTTAAGAGCGCTCCGACACCAGAGATGATATTGAGAAAACTGGAGGTAGAAATTGGCATACACTGACAACTGGGGATGTTGCTCAGTTGGTAGAGTTCTTGCCTAGCATAAGGTGAGGTCCTAAGTTCAATCCCTAGCACCACATAAACCAGGCATAGCTGTGGTAATCTTGGCACTAAGGAGGGGGATCAGTTCAAGATCACCCTTAGCTACACAGTGAGTTCAAGGCCTAGGATACATAAGCCTTTCTCTTTAAAGATGGAATAAAATTTTATATCTCTATCTATACATAGATAGATTAATATATCTTGCAATATATATTTTATATATATTTATACATATATATATTCTGCAGTATATATTATATATTTGTATATATAAATAAATGTATATATTTATACATATAAATATATCCTGCATATATATATACATGTATATATATACGTGTGTGTGTGTGTGTGTGTGTGTGTGTGTGTGTGTGTGTGTGTGTGTGTGTGTATGGCAAAAGAAACAGAAGAGAGACTTCTGCTTGCCGCTCAGCCATGTTATCAATCGACACTGATGCCTCAGTTTGCTGATCCGGAGATGCACAGTGAAGCAAGAAGGCACTGATTGGGCCTCTTGCACTCTGGTGGGGATTGCGGCAGAAAATCACCCAAGGAAGCAAATTGGCATTGCTGTATGTTCATGGCTACCAATTTCAGTCAGGCCTGCAGCAGTGCTCAGCAATCCATCTGTGTTCTCCAGTCTGTTCTCCTCGAGGCTGTGGAAGCTGCCGCAAGCATTCTCTGCCCCGCTAAACCCACCCCAGCCCTCACATTGCCCTTGAGAATGACATTACCCTTGGCTTCCCAGACAACCCACTCAACTTTTAACTGTAAAGACAGGCAAGGCCCATAGCATCCTCACTTCCCCATCCTTCCCTCCTTTTACAAGAGATGATCCAACATTTCTTTCATTAAAACACCATGATAGATTGAACATTGAAAAAAGGTTTCAGGGCTGAAGAGATGTCTCAGCAGTTCAGATTGCATGTGCTCTTGTGGAGGACCTGAGTTCAGTTACCAACATCCACACCAGGTGGCCCATGACCACCTGTAACTCTAGATGCAAGGGGTCTAACATCTCTGGACTCTGGGGACACCTACATGCATGCACATACCCACACACATGTAATTAAAATTTAAATAAAGCTTTAACAGAGCCATATTTAGACTTATGATTTCAAGACCTTCAGATACCTTAAGTGCCACCGAGGGGGAGGGGAAACCATCTCTAGGGCCTGGGAACACAGCTCAGAAGGACAAGTGCCTAACATGTGTGACATTCTGGGTTCAATCCCCAGAATGTCATACAAGGCATGATGGTGTACATTCGTAACTAGGGCTTGGGGGAGTGGGAGCAGGAAAATCAAAAAGTCAAGGCAATTCCCTGGGAAATACCTAATTTGAAGCCAGCTGGCCTACATAAGACTGTCTCAAAGAACTAAAATATTCCTCCTCCTGGGAGCCTTCTTTCCATAAGTATGACTCAGCTCCATTTCTCTTTCCTGCTCTTAGCTGCATACCCAGCCCTACCAAACTGTCTGTCTTTTTCATAATTCCATCCTATGTTCTTGTATGTTGGTGCAATAACTGAAACCTAGCATTTTTCTTTTCTATAATAACGTCCATTTCTTTACCTCTTCATTGACCGACTATTCTTTTGTGAGTTTGCCTTTTAATTTCCTTGGCCAGTATTTCTGGTTTGAGTCTCTTTTGTTGACTTGCCGTTGACCATTGGCTGCTCTGTTGACTTGCAGTTGACCATTGGCTGCTCTGTTGACTTGCAGTTGACCATTGGCTGCTCTGTTGACTTACAGTTGACCATTGGCTGCTCTGTTGACTTACAGTTGACCATTGGCTGCTCTGTTGACTTGCAGTTGACCTTTGGCTGCTCTGTTGACTTGCAGTTCTTTGTATGTGAAGTAGAGCAAGTGTTTGGTTGTGATGACACACATAGATGTTGTAGAAATTATTTAATATCGACCCAGGCATTCTACTCCACTTTAGACCATTTAGTTTCCGGATAAAAAGCACACACAGCCTTTATATTTACAGTAAGCCATAAACAGTACAAAAGCTGGGCAGCTGCCTATCCTCTCTGTTGTTAGAATCTACTTTCTGATCGATAACCCCAAGTTATTACTTACTATTTACTATGTTTCATCTGGGCTGCTCTTAACTCCAATTGGCCAGCCCCCATGGCCATGTTCTCTTGACTCCTAACTCATGGTGTCTTCTTCTTCCTCCTCCTCCACCTTCTTCTCTTCTTGTGCTCTCTCTCCAACCCACAAGCCCAGGCAACCCAAACCCCACCTATGTCTCTTCTGCCCAACTATTGGCTGTTGACATCTTTATTTACCCATCAGAAATAACTTGGGCCAAGGTATACATGCAGACTCTCTAATCTCTGGGACAACCAGTCTTGTGCCCCCACCCCTTCACTTAACATTACAATAGATAACAAAAGACCGAAACCTGAACACATGAGTTATTTTTCCCCATTTGTTCTCCACTATTTTAGCTTTGGTTTGTGGTCATTTTTGAAATACAAGTGTTTTCCATTTCTTCAGTATGAAGAAGTAATGGTTTCTTATGATTTGTGATTATAGGATAAGGCTCAGAAATTACTCTCCCATCTCAGAACTTACACAAATTTTCCTTATCTCATGTGCCTCTAAATGGACACAGCCAGTCTCTTATGCCTTCAGCTTTTTCGGGACTCTGGATAGCATAATCATCTTCCTCAACACCCACATCTGCAAGCAGGGTCTACTTATATTTTCTTCTGGTATCTCTGTGACACATACAATGAGATATAGACCTATTTTTTCAACCACTGTTTAGTCTTTTATCTTAGTGTCTTGTCTACTTGAACTCCCCACCCCCATTGGTTACATGCTACCGTGGACTTTCTTTATCCAGTTACATTGATCTTTTTTTGGTAATCAACTTATACAGTTTTTTATTGTGGTTTTATAACAAGTATTGATACATTAAATTCAGTGTCTGCCTTGGCAAGCCTCCCCAACACTGGGAGGAATCGGGTATCCTGACTGAAAAGTAGGCTGACAGAGTTCATCATCCCAACCCCATCACTGAAGGCTGTATGACTATAGGCAGGCTACGTGAGCTCTTAGCCTTGATTTATGTGTCTGTAAAATGGGGTTATTCCTAATATTTCTCCCCTCAACGATTGCTGTTAAGAAAACTCATAATTAGGTGATGGCTCTCTTGGAATGCCAACCAGCATCTCATCTGCCACCAGTGTTGGTTTCAAAAGAGCTTGGCTACTTTGGTCTGTTTATTCTAACGGGGGACACATTTTTATAAGTTCTAGAATAAATAATTGGCATGGATCTTAGCTGGAATTGGGATCACTTTATACTATGATGTAGGATAACTGAAGCCTTAGCAATGTTACCTCTCTCTCTAAACTGGAATATTGTTTCTCTCTCTCTCTCTCTCTCTCTCTCTCTCTCTCTCTCTCTCTCTCTCTCTCTCTCTCTCTCTCTCTCTCTCTCTCTCTCTCTCTCTCTCTCTCTCTCTCTCCCTCTCTTTCTCTGCCTCTCTCTGTCCTCCCTGCCCCAGTGTGTGTGAGTGTGTGTGTGTGTGTGTGTGTGTGTGTGTGTGTGTAGGAGGTATGAATATGCGCATCATCCCTTCATTGTCATGGAAATCTTTTCTCAGGGTGAATTTAAACTGCTTGAATATTACTAATGTGTCTGACACTGTGAAGGGAAGCACTGGCCTTGAAATTGTCCCACCCACTAACCAGTTTCCCAACTCCTCCAGATCTTTCCTTCATATTCATTTTGGTAATTCAAATCTGCCTGAGAGGCTTCCCCCACAGCCCTCCATCAGGTCACAGTTGTGTGTTTATTAATGTGTCCTATACTGTCTTTTATGAGTAGATTATCACCTTAATTTTATTAGCATCTCCTCTTTCATTTTCTACGTATAAATACATGCATGCATGTATGTGTATGTGTATGTGTGTGTGTGTCTGTGTGTGTCTGTCTGTCTGTCTGTCTATGGATCCATATGAACATACAGAATATACTTTATATTTTTTTGAATAGATCAACCACAAATTTTTCTATTTGACTCTTCAAAATCCAGCCTATATTATCTGCTTTCACTGCTTCTGAATTTATTTCCCCTTCTCTTTATAGTTCTGTTTACTTAGTCTCTTTCAGTAACTCTTTCGGTGTAAACACTCACTTTACTTTTTATTTCTTTATTATTCAATCATGGGTAAGACTAAGAAACCATCCCCTCCCTTCAGCTCTGGGCTGGCCACATCAATCCAGAGGCACTGGCCATGACTGCTCAATTCTTCTTTCCCTTTCAGACTCAGAAACTTACTTGAATGTTTCAAGACATTAAGCATTTTTCTAGATTCTCTCATGGTTGATTTCATGACTTTATCAGAGAACAGAGATAAATGTCATGAGACCGCTCTTCCCAGCACTACACCTGACTGTGCACTGGCCTCTGAGTTGCTTCCATTTAACTTGAGTTTGAGCACCTGCTGAATGTCACCCACTGCACTATAGATGGCTTAACAGCCAAAAGGATGCAGCAAGTCCTTAGCCCTGTGACATTTGCATGCTTGCAAACAAAACAACAGGTTTTGTTCTGCGGCTGGATTTGTTCAGATAGCCTTGCAAGCTAATATAAGGTCCATGTTTTCAATATTCTGTGAGCGATGAGAAAGGTCATATTTCAGGGACACAGGCTTATATGAGGCACTGGCAGGCTTAGGCAAGAGGATCACCGGGTGTTTCAGACAAACCTGGGCTGCACAGCAAGTACTAGACCAGGTAGGGCTACAAAGAAAGGCTA